>NC_061514.1:358564694-358630698 GCF_022539505.1 Lolium rigidum
CCAGCCGGCTTCCGGACCAGCCGGCCACGGCGCCAGCCGGCTGCTCCTCAGCCGGCCTTTGCCACGAGCCGGCCAGTGGCCAGCCGGCTGCTCCGCGTCCATTGCCCTACCCGGGGTCTTCCCCCCGACACATAATTATCACTTGGGAAAATGATTTAAATGAGGTGGTGCACCTCATGCATTTTAATAACACATGGTAATGATTTAATATCACCAACTAATTCAATATGAGATTTAATTAACCATGGTATCTACCTCATGTTGAATTAGTTGTGACAAGATTTAAATGAGAGTGAAGCTCTCATACATTTTAATAAATCATCTTGCACAATTTAAATGAACTAGAAATAGCCATAGGGCCATTTTTTAAACTAGGCCATGATCATACAAACAACTACGTCATATTTTTATATATTCTGATAGATATTGTGAAGCATGATTTTTGAGAGTTGGAATCAACTCAAAAGCATTTTTATTCAATTTTTAATAATTGGTTGAATGTGCAAAAGTCCCTGCCTTGTTTTTTTTGTCATATTAATTCTACACATAATCAAGAGTTGAGACTAGTGTGGTTTTGTAGATATTTTAACAAGGTTTCCAAATATATAAAATTTGTCAAATTTGGTTTGGTGGATTTTATCCTATTTAATTTTGAGAACAGCATCTGAGAGTAATTAATCAAATTCGAAAATTCCTATTTGAATTATTGGGCTTAGGCGGGAAAAGAAGGTGGGCTGCACAGGGGGAGAAGAGACGGGCCGGCCCAGTAGTGCGTCTAGCGCAGCGGGCCGCCTGACGAGTGGGGGCCACACGTCAGTGAGTTTTCCACAGCGAATCGGTACGCTTCATGTGAGCAGTTGGATTAGAGGTGGATTGAACGGACGACAAGCGTCGTCGTCTCCGGCGAGAGGGGAGGTCACTGGCGGCGTAGATAGGGGGTCGACAGCTTACCGGCGGCACGGTGAGGGTTGGCGACGTGCGGCGGCGACGTTGTCGAGGTAGAGGAAGCAGAGGGAAGCAGCGGCGGCTCCAACGGCGGCCTGAATCGGCGGCGCTCTTCTCAGCACCTTGATGGCGTGTATTTCACACGTTCGTTGGGCAACCCCAAGAGGAAGGTATGATGCGCACAGCAGCAAGTTTTCCCTCAGAAAGAAACCAAGGTTTATCGAACCAGGAGGAGCCAAGAAGCACGTTGAAGGTTGATGGCGGCGGGATGTAGTGCGGCGCAACACCAGGAGTTCCGGCGCCAACGTGGAACCTGCACAACACAACCAAAGTACTTTGCCCCAACGAAACTAGGTGAGGTTGTCAATCTCACCGGCTTGCTGTAACAAAGGATTAACCGTATTGTGTGGAAGATGATTGTTTGCAGAGAAAACAAGTAAAACAAGTATTGCAGCAGATTTGTATTTCAGTATTAAAGAATGGACCGGGGTCCACGAGTTCACTAGAGGTGTCTCTCCCATAAGATAAAAGCATGTTGGGTGAACAAATTACAGTCGGGCAATTGACAAATAGAGAGAGCATAACAATGCACATACATGTCATGATAAGTACGGTGAGATTTAATTGGGCATTACGACAAAGTACATAGACCGCCATCCAAGCTGCATCTATGCCAAAAAGTCCACCTTCAGGTTATCGTCCGAACCCCCTCCAGTATTAAGTTGCAAAGCAACAGACAATTGCATTAAGTATGGTGTGTAATGTAATCAATAACTACATCCTCGGACATAGCATCAATGTTTTATCCCTAGTGGCAACAGCACAACACAACCTTAGAACTTTCTGCGTCATTGTCCCGGTGTCAATGCGGGCATGAACCCACTATCGAGCATAAATACTCCCTCTTGGAGTTACTAGCATCAACTTGGCCGAGCCTCTACTAATAACGGAGAGCATGCAAGATCATAAACAACACATATGTAATAACTTGATAATTAACATAACATGGTATTCTCTATCCATCGGATCCCGACAAACACAACATAGAGTATTACGAGATAGATGATCTTGATCATGTTAGGCAGCTCACAAGATCCAACAATGAAGCACAATGAGGAGAAGACAACCATCTAGCTACTGCTATGGACCCATAGTCCAGGGGTGAACTACTCACTCATCACTCCGGAGGCGACCATGGCGGTGTAGAGTCCTCCGGGGAGATGAATCCCCTCTCCCGGCGAGGGTGCGGGAGGAGATCTCCGAATCCCCCGAGATGGGATCGGCGGCGGCGGCGTCTCCGGAAGGTTTTCCGTATCGTGGTTTTTTCCTCGGGGGTTTCGCGACGGAGGCTTTAAGTAGGCGGAAGGGCGGAGTCGGGGGCTGACGAGGGGCCCACACCACGGGCGGCGCGGCCCCCCTTGGCCGCGCCGCCTTGTGGTTTGGCCACCTCGTGGCCCCACTTCGTATGCTCTTCGGTCTTCGGAAGGTTCGTGGCGAAATAGGCCCCTGGGTCTTAATTTCGTCCAATTCCGAGAATATTTCGTTACTAGGATTTCTGAAACCAAAAACAGCAGAAAACGACAAGCGGCACTTCGGCATCTTGTTAATAGGTTAGTTCCGGAAAATGCACGAATATGACATAAAGTGTGCATAAAACATGTAGGTATCATCAATAATATGGCATAGAACATAAGAAATTATCGATACGTCGGAGACGTATCACACCTCCGCGGGCACCGACGATGCAATTGAACGGCGGCGGTGACTAATCGAGCAAGGGAAGTAGATGAGGAGGGTGAGAAGAGTGAGAGGAGGCTGGCGGTGTGTAGAAATTGGAGCGGGAGGGCCTCCTTTTATAGTGTCTGGCGGTGGCCGTGGCGCGGTGATGATCTCATCGTCGGCGACGCGTCTACAGGGAAGCTTGGCCACTGGTGCTGACCCGCGCATGTAGGCGATGTCAATGCGGTCATGCTGCGCTTGATTGTGGGGAAAACGATGCACAAGCGAGGACGAGAGGGTGACGAGAGCTTGCAGGGCCGTGGCGGACGTCGGCGAAGTGGGCGAGTTATACGGCGTTCCCGCGGGCCAATGGCCATGTCTGGGAGGCGCAGGGTGACGTCGCGGAGCTGGTGGCGCAAGGGATAGGTGCAGGGGTCAACGGAGGCGTCCTGGCATCGTCACGTTCTGGAGTGCCCGTGGCGTTCGCCGTGCGCGCTCTGGCTTGCGCGTGCGCGTCACTGGCACGTCTGGGCGTGGCTGGTTTGGGGCGTGTGGTGCATGGATCGGTCGGGGCTGGTGTCCAGTCGATGCAGGGGAGTGTGGAGCACACGCTGGACAAGGTGATGCAAGCAGAAGTGGACCAGAGGAGAAGATGGCATGATCACATCCATGCTATGCCACGGCATGGCATGTTCTGGTACAAATGGTGACGATGGCATGGCTCTCTCCTTGTCTGGGGTGCTTGGCATAGCTCAGTGTGGTCAGAGAGGTACAGAGGATGACCTGGGGTTGATGGAGGAGGCAAGGAACTGCTGGACAAAGCCATGTCTCGAGTTGGCAGCAAGGTGCTCACCACCTGTTCGATGAAATGGCCGCAAGAAACATTTTTGCAAATTTTTGAATGAATTTTGGTGGGTTGCATTCATATATTATTTGCAGTAGTTTGGTGGAGCTGGTGGTCAAATTTGAAGTGAGTTGCAAAAAATCAAAATGCATGTGATCTTGCATATGCTTCAAGGTCCTCACTTTGGTTAATTATATCTTTGAATCCAATGAGAGTTTGCAGAGGAGTTCTTGAGCAAAGTTGTTCACTTTTATGTTGTCTTGGATGAGGTGCAAAGAGTTGGCAAGTTTTAGTTTAGAAATATCTAACTAATAGGGCTCCAAGTAGGCATCAGGTTACAAATTGTCATTTTGACCATAATTGTATGTGGGCTCCAATTTGATTCAAATTTGATTCTATTTGAGTTTCTTTGATTCCAATAGTGTTAATTAGTGTTTAGTATCCATTTACAATTAATGGTGCAAGCCAAAATGGCCTAGGTCAAGTATTTGCAAAATTGGCCATAGCCACATATATGTGATGAAGTGCATTTTTCTTAATTTCTTATTTTCCTTTTCTTTGCTTCACTTAGGCATGGTCTAGGGTGAATTTAGGATTAGATGAGGTTTAGTGTTGGTTTCAAACCATTTGGGCAAGGTAGAGGTGCTTAGGCCAAGTTTTGGTAATATGGTTATGTGCCACATATGCCTCTATGCATATGTTTATTTTATTTTTGTTTCTCACTTGATTTGGTTGGTAAGTACTAAGTTAGGTTTGTTGATGTTTACAAAACCTCTAAACAAGGTACAGAAGCCTAGGTAAAAGTTTTACCAAAAATAGCCATCGGCACATAGGCCCTTTTCTTATTTAATTTCATTTCCATTAATTTTGTTTATAAAGGATGGTGAGAAGAGGGGTGATGTTTAGGGTTTAGGGTTTTGGAAATAGGTTCAATGCAATAAACCAACCATCATGGCAATAACACAAGCACAAGTATTATGGATAGCACCTCATTCAGAAAAGTTTTTGTTGGTTCTCATTTTTGGAAAAATGGAAATTCATTTTCTCTTTGTTTTAAAATTTTGGGATGTTACAGTCACTTCCCTTCGGCTTCTGCGCTAGCATTTATGGCGCCGCACCGGATCCTCGCTGCAGTTCCGGATCCGTTTGGCCTCCCTGTGTCTTTATGTTTTTCGCGCGTATATCACTGTGCCACGTGGCGGCCCACGAGATGAACCGCCGCGGCCCAGCGGTTGCCGGCCCACGTTCCCCTCTCCCTATTTAAGGGGGAGCGGTTCCTTCTCCTCTTCTTCTCCGCACTCAAAACTTCTCCACGCGCTCTGAGCTCTTTGCCCCTTGCGCTCCCGCCGTCGCCGTTTGTCGCTAGAGCGTCTCCCTCCGGCGAACTTCCTCAGCCATTCCGCCGAGCTTCGCTCCGCAGTGATCCTCTGCAGCGCCTCCGCTGTTGCTGCATCGGGCGCTCCTCGGCGACCTCCGTTCCTCTTCTCCGCCGGTCGTCATCGACAACTGCGTACTTGCCGCATCTCCGGTGAACGTCGTCCTCAACGTCTTCCGCCGCCCCAGGTTAGCTTCAATGTCTCTTTGCTCTCTCCTTTTTGCCTTCTAGTTCTTTGGACGGTTGGGGATTTACCTTCCCTTTTTCTCTTGGTTTTTCTCTTGGGAAATCGGTTTTTAGGTAGATTTGGGCATCTTTTGACTTGGATGTCTAGCGAAGAATATCTTTCCGAACCAGCCGCCAGCAGCCATCACAGCGAGGCCTCTGACGGGCTCGAAGCCGAACTTGCCCGTATGGAAGCTTCCTCCTCCGCTCCGGAAGGCAATACCGGAAGGGGCCATGAGGCCAGCAGCTCCGGCCAAGGTTCCGGAGTGGACCTGTCCGCAATCACTCGTGGAGCCTGGAAGGGCTCGGACGTGACGCAGCCGGATATCGATTGGCTGTACCGCTCCCGGAGGATACCAGCACAGGTATCTTGCCGGATTCCACGCGATGAGGTAGAACCCGCGCCTGAACCCGGAGAATTCGTTGTTTTTCTCGCTCACTTCGAGCGCGGCTTCGGCCTTCCTGCCTCCGATTTCTTCCGCCAATTTCTCGATTTCTACCAACTCCAACCTCATCACCTTCCTGGCAATGCCATTTTCTATCTTTCTTGTTTTGTTTCTTTTATGGAGGCCTATGTCGGTCTTCTCCCCACTCGCGAAGCTTTCGCTCGCTTCTTCTGCCTTCGGATCAATTCGGTCCAAGGCAAGGATATCCCCAAGCCCAAACCTCCGGTACGGTGCGGATCCTGCATCGTGGGCGCCCGCCAGGGGAGCCCTTTGTTCAAATTCTCCGGTCTCGACTCATGCCGGGCATGGCAAGAGACCTTCTTTTATGTGAGGAACAAGGGTGCCGCTGATTTTATCAATCTGCCGGCATACAATCCGGAAACGCCTACGAGGGCCAACTGGGGCTACAATCCGGGATCTAACCATATCGAAACCAACCGGATTGTTCGGTTCCTGGAGAAGCTCAAGAAGGAGACGGACATCTGCTCCGATGATATTATCCGCGCGTTCATCTCACGCCGGGTGCTTCCCCTCCAGCGTCGGGCTCACAAGATGAGCCATATTTGCGGCCCCCCGATCCCACCAACATCACTGGCATCGCATTAAGCAAAGAGGACGTGGTCCTCAAGGCTAGGAAAATTTGCCAAACTGATATGCCGATGGACTGGGAGTGGGGCCATCTTCCCCTCTGCTCCATGAATCCTCCATCTGCCGAAGTAAGAACTTAAGCAATCCGGATTGCTTTTCCGGTAGCCTTTCGATGTGTAACTAACTGACTTTTTTCTCTTTTTCAGGCCTGCGAGCGCTTTCCTCGTATCGCTGCGGAGGAACGAGGCCCCTGCCGCAAGCGCGACTTGGACGAGGTTGACCAAAGTCAAGATGGGCCGCACACACACTTCGCGCCCCGGTAACTTTCCAACCAACGACTTCGGTTCTGACGATGAGGTCACTGTTCTTGAGGTACTTTGCTCTTTCGCTTTCTCATATATTGTCTTTCTATAGACGCTCCCTCAGCCAGCACCAACCCACAGGTTGTGGAGCGCGCTGTTCCACTACAGGCCAAGGTTGGCCAGGAGTTTATTGAGAAACTGGCCTCCCGAGGCCAGAAGAAGAAGGCTCCAGCGCCCGAAGCCGGCTCGAGCGACGCTCCTCCTGCCAAGCGCTCCCGGAAGGAAGTCGTTGGCGGGAAACAGGTCACCACGAAGCATTAGTTGGGCGCCTTCCACAGCCTCCGCGGCGACGCGCCTACGGACAAGGACCCGGCCATAACCGCAAAGCGGCAAGACCGTGCCTACCGGATCGCGGAATGCGCTGACCTCCGCACTTTCATCCCTCCTCCTCCCGACGTCAAGGATGCACTATCTGACGATGAGGAAGAAGTTGAGGACGAGGAGGATGAAGAAGCCGGAGAAGGCGACGCTCTTCCGAAAGAAGGCGATGCTCCTCCGGAAGCTCCTGAAGCCGGCGCCCAGCCTCCTACTGCCTGAATATCTCTTGCCATGTGTTTGCTACACCTGTTGCCTCAAAACAATGTTTGTTAAATTCTGCCCCGGTATGCCGGGGTCTTTGATGTAAGATAAAAGTTGCCAGTTCTTTTGGTTGTGCTACATGTTATTATGCCGGTATCTTGTATACCGGTATCTTATTAAGTTAAGTTCATATGCTACTTTAGCACTTTGCCTTTGTTGTTTGCTTTTATCTTGCACTGTGAAGATTCCGGAATTGTTTCCGCATCCAATCTGATGCACACTTGGTTCTTTTGCTTTGGCTCTGCCTACCTCTTTTGGGTGTTTTCGCGTATGAGTCACAAAGTTCTTTTGCCAAGCAAGCATTTTCTTGACCTTAGAAATAACTCAAAAAATTTCACAAAAAACCGGTATAACCGGGGTTAGTTAAACTTTTTCCGGATTGTTTGCTCCCACTCCCTCTTTTCGTGTTTCACGTGCTTAGTTCCTACCGGCTTATCTTGCTTGCCATGAAGCCGGGTTGCGGACAACAGCAAAGTCGAAGACTCCGGTAGGTTTAGCACGCTACTAAGCCGGAAAGAAAAAAATGTTCGACAAGCAACCGGTAAACTGAAAAAATAAACACATTGCATGCAATTTGGTAGAGGCAGTCCCCGAGATTCATTCGAGGTGCCAGCATCTTTTATTCATAGCATATAAGGTACAAAAAGGAACTCCTTACAACACATCTTTAGGAATAGAAAGGACGCAGCAAAGCTATGTTCCATGGGCGCTTAGTTTCCTCTCCGGACCTGTCCGCCTTTCCCTTCTTTGATTCCTGTGCATCGATCAAGTAGTAGGCATCATTGTGTAGAGCCTTGCATACAATGAAAGGTCCTTCCCACGGAGGCGAGAGTTTGTGACGCCCCTCAGTGCGCTGCACTAGGCGTAGCACCAGGTCTCCTTCCCGGAACACTCTTGGTTTAACCTTCCGGCTATGATAGCGTCTGAGGTTCTGCTGGTATATGGTTGTTCTTGCCAAAGCCAGCTCTCTTGCTTCTTCTAGCAAGTCCACATCATTTTCTCGGGCCTCCTTTACCTCTTCTTTGGTATAGAGTTGAACCCTTGGTGAATCATGTATGATATCAGTTGGTATTACGGCTTCCGCCCCATAAACCATGAAGAAAGGAGTGTATCCGGTAGACCGGTTCGGAGTCGTTCTTATGCTCCACAGCACTGATGGTAGCTCATCGAGCCAACATCCCGGTGTCTTTTCAAGCGGTTCAATGAGCCTCGGTTTGATACCGGAAAGCACCAATGCATTGGTTCTTTCCACTTGGCCATTGCCTTGCGGGTGTGCGACTGAGCACAAATCCAGCTGGATATTGTTATCCTCACAAAATCTTTTGAACTCTCCCTGAGCAAAGTTTGTTCCATTATCAGTGATAATGATGTGCGGGTAACCATACCGCAAGATTACATCTTTCAAGCATTTCACCGCCGTATGCCCATCACACTTTGCGATAGGTTTCACTTCAAGCCACTTGGTGAATTTATCCACCATCACTAGGATGTGGGTCATGCTGCTTCTTGTAGTTTTGAATGGGCCAACAATGTCAAGGCACCAAACAGCGAACGGCCAAGTTAATGGTATATTTTTTAAGCCGGATGCTGGGGTATGGTTTTGCTTGGCGTACCGTTGGCACCCGTTGCATCTTCGCACCAAATCCTCAGCATTTTCCAGTGCCGTGGGCCAGTAGAACCCATGCCGGAACACTTTTGCCACCAGCGCTCTTGATGAAGCATGGTGCCCACACTCTCCTTGGTGAATTTCCACCAGCATTTCTTTTCCTTCTTCCGGTTCCACACATCTTTGGAGGACACCGGTAACACTTCTCTTGTACACCTCTCCATTGATGATGGTGTAGGCCTTGGATCTCCTTTGGATTCTTTTTGACTCATTTTTGTCAACCGGCAGGGTGCCGTTGATTAGGAATTCCTTAATAGGTTCAACCCAAGCTGGCGCTTCCCGGACTAGAAATACTGGTACGTCTATCTCCATATTGTCCACTAGCATAGCCTCTTCCGGCTGAGATCCTGCAGTCCCCGGGTTTACTGGAACAGTCCCCGGGTTTCCTTCGTCAATGTCCATTGGCACAACGTGTGACTCCGGTACAAAAATTGACTCTGATTCCGGACTTGGTTTGATCGATGGCGTCCTTAGGTGAGCCAAAGCTATTCCGGGAGGAATTTCCTGCCGGGAGGAGCCTAACTTGGAGAGCGTATCCGCAGCTTCATTTTCCGCACGTGGCACATGGTGAAACTCACATCCTTCAAAGAAGCCAGCAATCTTCTGCACATGGAACCGGTATGAGGCCATGTTGGCATCTTTTGCGTCCCAATCTCCTGAGCATTGTTGCACCACAAGGTCTGAATCACCATAGTAAATGATCCGGTGTGCACCGATTTCTTCTGCGACCTTGAGCCCATGGATTAGAGCTTCGTATTCAGCGACATTGTTTGATGCCCTGAAGTGTACTTGTAGAACATACCGGAGATGATCTCCCTTAGGTGAAGTAAGAACCACACCGGCACCTAGATCCTCTTTGAGCTTGGATCCGTCAAAATGCATCTTCCAGTATTCTATTTTTTGTTCCGGCGGCTTGTATTGCATTTACGCCCAATCAACTAGGAAATCAGCCAAGGCTTGTGATTTTATGGCATCTCTCCTTTCGTATACCAGTACGTACGGTGATATCTGAATTGCCCATTTGGCAATCCTGCCGCTATCATCCTTATTGCACATGATATCTGAAATGGGTGCCTCGCTCACCACTTTCACTGGGTGCTCTTCAAAGTAGTGCTTGAGCTTTGTGGTGGCCATGAACACGCCATAGGTCATTTTCTGGAAGTGAGGGTAGTTTTGTTTCGAGAGGGAGAGGACCTCGCTCAGGTACTATACCGGTCTTTGCACGGTTTTTCCTTCCTCTTCTCTTTCCACCACAACTACAACACTCACA
This sequence comes from Lolium rigidum, assembly GCF_022539505.1. Lineage (NCBI taxonomy): Eukaryota > Viridiplantae > Streptophyta > Magnoliopsida > Poales > Poaceae > Lolium > Lolium rigidum. The sequence goes on from NC_061514.1 coordinate 358,574,714, forward strand.
ACCCGGTTTGTTGCTGCTATGTACAACAACATGGGCTCTCTTTCTAGAGGTGAAGCCAATACCGGCGCGGTTGCCAGCATTGTTTTTAACTCTCTGAACGCTGTGTCTGCCTGAGGGGTCCAGACGAAGGTATCGGATATTTTCATCAAAGCATAGAGAGGCAGAGCCTTTTCTCCCAACCTGCTTATGAACCGGCTTAGCGATGCCAAGCTTCCGGTGAACTTTTGCACGTCCTTGAGATCGTGTGGTATAGTCATTCTTTCAATGGCCCGGATTTTTACCGGATTAACCTCAATTCCCCGGCTTGATACGAGAAAGCCAAGCAATTTGCCGGCAGGGACACCGAAGGTGCATTTTGCCGGATTGAGTTTCATCCGGAACCTTCTCAAATTGTCAAACGTTTGCCTCAAATCATCGATCAAGGTTTCTTTTACCTTAGTTTTTATCACGACATCGTCCACATAGACTTGCACGTTTTTTCCGATTTGATCAAACAAACACTTTTGCATACATCGCTAGTACGTTGCACCAGCGTTGCGCAAACCGAAAGGCATAGTGACATAGCAATAAGCCCCGTGCGGGGTAATGAACGCAGTTTTTATTTGATCTTCCTTTTTCAGGGGAATCTGGTGGAAACCGGAATAAGCATCCAGAGAAGACAACAGCTCACAGCCAGCAGTGGAATCAATCACTTGATCGATCCGGGGTAAAGGGAAAGGATCTTTCGGGGAAGCTTTGTTCAGGTTGGTGAAGTCGATGCACATGCGCCACACCTTTGGAGCTTTGGGTTCCTCCTCTTTTTTCTTCTCGACCAGCACCGGATTGGCTAGCCACTCAGTATGCAGTACTTCCACGATGAAACCGGCAACACGCAGCTTTGTCACTTCTTCTCCAATGATTTTCCTCCTGTCTTCAGCGAACCGGCGTAAGGGCTGCCTTACCGGCTTCGCATCCTTCCGGACATTTAAAGAGTGCTCAGCCAACTCCCTCGGAACACCTACCAAGTCATCAGTAGACCAGGCAAAGATATTCCGATTCTCACGGAGGAAGTTGACGAGCGCACTTTCCTATGCCTCACTCAAGCCAGCACCGATACGGACGGTACGCTCAGGGTAAGCCGGGTCCAGCACAATGTCTTTTGTTTCCTTGGTTGGCTTGAATGCCGGTGTGCCCAGGTTGCCACTCATTGCCGCTAAGCTCAACCGTGAGGACGAAGCCAGCACAACCGCAGTTTGCATCCTCCTTTTTTCCTCTGCGATTACCAGCGATTCTGCCAGATTTGATCCGGCGGAAGCGGTTTCCAGTGAGACTTTGTAGTTTCCCACCACGGTTAAGGGTCCACGAGGTGCCGACATCTTCATCTTGAGATAGGCCATATGAGTTGAGGCCATAAACGCCGCCAATGCCGGTCTTCCCAGTAGTGCATGATAAGGACTGTCTAGATCCACCACCTCGAACAGAATGTTTTCCACCCGGCAATTGTCACGTCCTCCGAAGGACACATCCACCCGTATTTTTCCCATGGGCGAATAGGACAGCCCCGGAACGATTCCGTGGACGTTGTGTAAGTTGGTTGTAGCATGTTCTCTGTTATCCCCAGCGTATGCATGGTGTGCCGGTACATGATATTTATGCTGCTCCCATTGTCTATCAGCACTTTGCTGAACTTGACTCGATTCGTTGGCCCATGCATGATTGGGTCTACAACAAGAGCATAACCACCCGGATTTGGCATTATCTTGGGGTGATCCTTGAACGACCAGCTGATTTCCTGATCTGACCACAGCATGTATTTTGGAACTGCCGGCATCACTGCGTTCACTTCCATGGAACGGTGATGCATGCTTTGCTTGTCAGTTGGCTCAGTAACGAACACAACACAGCACATGTCCAGATCGTGGTACACATTCAGGCCCAAAGGTGCCGGCGGTGGCGGTTGGCCATTGCCATCTCCCACCTGATGAACTTGCTGGTGTTGCTGCCGGTTTGGCTGAGGCTGTACCAGTAGAGCGTTTGCTCCGGTAAGCGGTGGTGGTGGTAGTTGTTGCCGCAACATGTCCTGCGACGGTGGTAGTATCGTGGTACTGCCTTGTGCTTGCGCATCTTTTACCGCACCTTTCAATATCAAGTATTTGATCGAGGAACAATCTTTTTTCAAATGGTTTGCCGGCTTCGCCGGATTCGGAGTGTGAAACCGGCATGGTTGTTCCATTGCCAATTCCATGGTGTACCTTGAAGGTTCTTGCCAATTCTTTTTCTCGCCCCACGGCTTCTTTTCTAACCATTGTTTTTTAGGACCCGCCCATGGTTGCGATCCGGTTTTTTGGCTCTGGCTTCCACTGGAGCCGGAATTATTCTGCACCGCGGCTACTTGCTGCCCGTACCTTCTATCCGGAAAATCTTCCCTTCTTTTGTTGTGCCGGTTATCCCGGTACTGTTCTTGGCGCTGCTGCGGTTGGTTTGTCTGTTCCGGCTCAGCTTGTACTGCCGGTTGCATTGGGTCTCCCAACGCGTAGTTATCTTCCACACGTATCATTTCTGTCAAAGTTTTTGGCATGTTTCTTTGTAGCTTTTGCCACAGAGGTGAGCCTCTTCTGCACCCATTGCAAAACCAAGCAATGGCATGTGCCTCGATTACTCCTTCACAAGAATTTCTTATGGAGTTCCACCGGGTCAAATAATCCCGGTCTGTTTCATGTTGACGCTGCACGCACAAGGCGAGCTGCTGCGGCCTGTTTGGCCTCCGGTAGGTACTGCTGAAGTTGCTCACGAAAGCTTCCTCAAAGTCCAGCCAACCATTTATGCTTCCTGCCGGCAAGTTGTTAAGCCAAATGCGTGCCGGTCCTACCAGGAAAGATGGTACAATTCTCACGGCCCAGCGCCGGTTTCCTCCACCGGTAACGGTTCCTCCGCCACCAGCAACATAAACTGCGGTCACGTAATCTGCAAGCCAATCTTCTGGCTTAGTGGTGCCATCATATGTTTTTGTGTCACGAGGCAACATGAAGTTGCGAACCGGTGGTTCCGCTTTCATGATCCTCGGGCCAAAGCACTTGGGGCCAGGAGGACCTTCTGCCTCGATCATTTCAGATAAGTATACCCTATCCAGCATGTGCCTCGCATCCCGTTCTGGTAGGCATCTTTCCCCTAGCCGTGCCCCTAAAGGGTTCCGGTAGGCTGTGATGGCGCGTGATGCACACGTCCATTGGGAACCCCAAGAGGAAGGTGTGATGCGCAAGTTCTACCAAGGATCTATCTTCAAAATCTTTAACCGTACTAAGGTAAGTGAAAAATTCTTCTATATTATCTCCTCCAATGATAGACCCACGCCCTACCGGTATATCTTTCAAAGTGAACTTAGGACGAAGCATGATGAAATAAACAAAGGTAAACTGATAAATAAAGTAAATGCAAGTAACTAATTTTTTGTGTTTTTGATATAAAGAAAGCAAACAAAACAGAAAATAAAATAAAGTAAAGCAATACAATAAACAAAGTAAAGAGATTGGATGTGGGAGACTCCCCTTGCAGCGTGTCTTGATCTCCCCGGCAATGGCGCCAGAAAACAGCTGTTGCCGTGGGAGTTAGCAATCTCTGTGGTGTAACTTTTTTCTTCAGTTCCCCGGCAATGGCGCCAAAAAACAGTCTTGATGGCGCGTGATGCACACATCCGTTGGGAACCCCAAGAGGAAGGTGTGATGCGCACAGCAGCAAGTTTTCCCTCAGAAAGAAACCAAGGTTATCGAACTAGTAAGAGATGAAGGCCACGTGAAGGTTGTTGGTGGAGGAGTGTAGTGCGGCGCAACACCAGGGAATCCGGCGCCAACGTGGAACCTGCACAACACAATCAAAATACTTTGCCCCAACTTAACAGTGAGGTTGTCAATCTCACCGGCTTGCTGTAAACAAAGGATTAAACGTATGGTGTGGAGAATGATGTTTGTTTGCAAAGAACAACAGAGAACAGAGTTTGCAGTAGATTGTATTTCAGATGTAAAAGAATGGACCGGGGTCCATGGTTCACTAGTGGTGTCTCTCCCATAAGATAAATGGCATGTTGGGTGAACAAATTACAGTTGGGCAATTGACAAATAGAGAGGGCATAACAATGCACATACATATCATGATGACTACTATGATTTTTACTTAGGGCATTACGACAAAGTACATAGACCGCTATCCGAGCATGCATCTATGCCTAAAAAGTCCACCTTCGGGTTAGCATCCGCACCCCTTCCAGTATTAAGTTGCAAACAACGGACAATTGCATTAAGTATGGTGCGTAATGTAATCAACACAAATATCCTTAGACAAAGCATTGATGTTTTATCCCTAGTGGCAACAGACACATCCACAACCTTAGAACTTTCACGTCATCGTCCCGCATTCAATGGAGGCATGAACCCACTATCGAGCATAAATACTCCCTCTTGGAGTCACAAGTATCAACTTGGCCGAGCCTCTACTAGCAACGGAGAGCATGCAAGATCATAAACAACACATATATGATAGATCAATTAATCAACTTGACATAGTATTCCATATTCATCGGATCCCAACAAACACAATATGTAGCATTACAAATAGACGATCTTGATCATGATAGGCAGCTCACAAGATCTAAACATGATAGCACAAGAGGAGAAGACAACCATCTAGCTACTACTATGGACCCATAGACCAAGGATGAACTACTCCGCATCAATCCGGAGGCGGGCATGATGATGTAGAGTCCTCCGGTGATGATTCCCCTCTCCGGCAGGGTGCCGGAGGCGATCTCCTGAATCCCCCGAGATGGGATTGGCGGCGGCGGCGTCTCTGGAACTTTTCTCGTATCGTGTCTCTCGGTACTAGGGCTTTCGCGACGGAGAGAATAAATAGGCGAAGGGGCAGAGTCGGGAGGCGCTCGAGGGGCCCACCCCATAGGTGGGCGCGCCCCCCCTCTTGGCCGCACCGCCAGGTGGTGTGGGGCCCCCTTGGCCCCCCTTCGTCTCCTCTTCGGACTTCTGGAAGGCTCCGTGCAAAATAAGACCGTGGGCTTTTGTTTCGTCCAATTCCGAGAATATTTCCTGTGTAGGATTTCTGAAACCAAAAACAACAGAAAACATGAACTGACGCTTCGGCATCTTGTTAATAGGTTAGTGCCGGAAAATGCATCAAACTGTGTATAAAACATGTGAGTATTGTCATAAAAATAGCATGGATCATAAGAAGTTATAGATACGTTTGAGACGTATCAAGCATCCCCAAGCTTAGTTCCTACTCGCCCTCGAGTAGGTAAACGATAACAAGGATAATTTCTGAAGTGACATGGTACTATCATAATCTTGATCAATACTATTGTAAAGCATATGAGATGAATGAAGTGATTCAAAGCAATGGTAAAGATAATGACTAAACAACTGAATCATATAGCAAAGACTTTTCATGAATAGTACTTTCAAGACAAGCATCAATAAGTCTTGCATACAAGTTAACTCATAAAGCAATAGATTCTTAATAGAAGGTTTTGAAGCAACACAAAGGAAGATATAAGTTTCAGCGGTTGCTTTCAACTTCAACATGTATATCTCATGGATAATTGTCAATACAAAGTAATATGATGAATGCAAATAAGCAAGTATGTGAGAATCAGTGCACACAGTTGACACAAGTGTTTGCTTGTAAGATAGAAAGAAGTAGGTAAACTGACTCAACATAAAGTAAAAGAAAGGACCTTCGCAGAGGGAAGCAGGGATTACTCATGTGCTAGAGCTTTTTTATTTTGAAAACATGGAAACAATTTTGTCAACGGTAGTAATAATTCATATGTGTTATGCATAAAACCTCCTATAAGTTGCAAGCCTCATGCATCGAATACCAATAGTGCTCGCACCTTGTCCTAATTAGCTCGGATTTCCATGGATTATCATTGCATTACATATGTTTCAACCAAGTGTCACAAAGGGGTACCTCTATTTCACCTGTACAAAGGTCTAAGGAGATCGATCGCATTCGATTTCTCAATTTTGATAAATCTCATCTTGAGGACATCCATACCGGGACAACATAGAAAACAGATAATGGACTCCTCTTTAATGCTTAAGCATTCAACAACAGATAATATACTCATAAGAGATTGAGGATTAATGTCCAAACTGAATCTTCCACCATGATACATGGCTTTGGTTGGCGGCCCAATGTTCTTCTCTAACAATATGCATACTCAAACCATTTAATCATGATAAATCACCCTTACTTCAGTACAAGACGAACATGCATAGCAACTCACATGATATTCAACAAAGGTGTAACAGTTGATGGCGTCCCCGTAAACATGGTTACCGCTCAACAAGCAACTTATAAGAAATAAGATACATAAGCGACACATTCATCACCACAATAGTTTTTTAGGCTACTTTCCCATGAGCTATGTATTGCAAAGACAAGGAATGAATTTTTAAAGGTAGCACGCAAGCAATTTACTTTGGAATGGCAGAGAAATACCACATAGTAGGTAGATATGGTGGACACAAATGGCATGGGTTTTGGCTCAAGGTTTTGGATGCACGAGAAGCATTCCCTCTCAGTACAAGGCTTTGGCTAGCAAGGTTGTTTGAAGCAAACACAAGTATGAACTTGTATAGCAAAAACTTACACGAGAACATATTGCAAGCATTATAAGACTCTACACTGTCTTCCTTGTTGTTCAAACACTTTTACCAGAAAATATCTAGACTTTTAGAGAGACCAATCATGCAAACCAAATTTCAACAAGCTCTATGGTAGTTCTTCATTAATAGGTTTAAACTACATGATGCAAGAGCTTAAACATGATATACTTGAGAACTCAAAACAATTGCCAAGTATCAAATTATTCAAGACCATATACCAATTACCACATGAAGCATTTTCTGTTTCCAACCAAATAGCAATGAACGAAGCAGTTTTCAACCTTCACCATGAACATTAAAAGTAAAGCTAAGAACACCAGTGTTCAATATGAAAAAGTGGAGTGTGTCTTTCTCCCACACAAGGAATGCTAGGATCCGAATTCATTCAAACACAAACGAAAATAAAAACATACAGACGCTCCAAGTAAAGCACATAAGATGTGACGGAATAAAAATATAGTTTCACTAGAAGTGACCTGATAAGTTGTCGATGAAGAAGGGGATGCCTTGGGCATCCCCAAGCTTAGATGCTTGAGTCTTCTTGAAATATGCAGGGATGAACCATGGGGGCATCCCCAAGCTTAGACTTTTCACTCTTCTTGATCATATTATATCATCCTCCTCTCTTGACCCTTGAAAATTTCCTCCACACCAAACTCAAAACAAACTCATTAGAGGGTTAGTGCATAATCAAAAATTCACATGTTCAGAGAGGACACAATCATTCTTAACACCTCTGGACATTCCTCAAAGCTACTGAAAGTTAATAGAACAAAGAAATCCATTCAACACAGTAAAAGAGGCAATGTGAAATAAAAGGCAGAATCTGTCAAAACAGAACAGTCCGTAAAGACGAATTTTTTTGAGGCACTTAACATGCTCAGATGAAGAAGCTCAAATTGAATGAAAGTTGCGTACATATATGAGTATTACTCATGAATTTTCGCATATTTTTCTGAGTTTCCTACAGAGAGATCTACTCAAATTCGTGACAGCTAGAAATCTGTTTCTGCGCAGAAATTCAAATCTAGTATCTACCTTACTATCAAAGACTTTACTTGGCACAACAATGCAATAAAGTAAAGATAAGGAGAGGTTGCTACAGTAATAACAACTTCCAAGACACAAATATAAAATAATAATTGCAGAAACAAAATAATGGGTTATCTCCCATAAGCGCTTTTCTTTAACGCCTTTCAGCTAGGCGCAGAAAGTGTAAATCAAGTAACATCGTCATTATCAGAGTTGGGGGTTTTCTCAATGATGCATTGTATCTTATCTATGTAAGTTTCAGAGGCTCCCCTTTCATTACTTTTAGGCTTACTATCCTCCTCAAATAAATTTTCAGGAACAATCCAATCAAAATTCTTTTCTAATGCCTCATGCATTCCTATGAGCTTAATAGGTATTGGTACTTTAGTCTCCCCTCACAATTGGTTTTATTAGTGTACTTTAGCCTATCTTTTTCCATATTTTCAAGGATGTTTGCAAAATTGGTATAAAAGCCAAGCAACTTATATTGAATAAAGACTTTTCTAGCCTCTCTAGCTACATCACAAAATTCTTTAAGAAGGGTTTCTAAAACAAAATATTTCTTCTCTCCTTCCATATCAGAGAGTGTAAGAAACATACGTGGCATTATAGGATTAAGATTAACAAATCTAGCTTCCAACATGTGCACTAAAGAGGCAGTAGCAATTTCATAAGTAGGAGCAAGTTCTACCAAGGATCTATCTTCAAAATCTTTAACCGTACTAACGTGAGTGAAAAATTATTCTATATTATCTCTTCCAATGATAGACCCATGCCCTACCGGTATATCTTTCAAAGTGAACTTAGGACGAAGCATGATGAAATAAACAAAGGTAAACTGATAAATAAAGTAAATGCAAGTAACTATTTTTTGTGTGTTTTTGATATAAAGAAAGCAAACAAAACAGAAAATAAAATAAAGTAAAGCAAGACAATAAACAAAGTAAAGAGATTGGATGTGGGAGACTCCCCTTGCAGCGTGTCTTGATCTCTGTTGGGGGATGATCCCCGGTATGCCAAAGGCATGCCAAACCAGATGGTTTGAGCCATCAAGATACCGGTTTAAAGTTTATTCCAGGCTGTGAAGCTAAGCATTTGGCTAAGTAAATCTATACCGGTATCCCCAAGAGGGGTATGCCGGAATGAGCTAAGAAGACACCGGGTCACCGGTAAGATGTGCACTGTAGCACGTCGGCAAGACTGGTCAAAGATTCCCTCAAAAGCTAGAGAACGAGGATGAGCTAAGCAAAGTAGCTTTAAACGAAGCCCTGACGCCAAAGAGGAAGGTGACGCTGAAAGCAGCCGGAGGACGTCAGCCTCCCTGATTAAAGAGATACCGGCGTCACCTATGATTAAAGAGGCTTTGTAAAGTAGTTTGTCTAGTCAAAGATGCCATTAGGGTTTCCTAGAGTTTCTTCCCCTGTAAGCCACCCTCTCCCCTATATAAGGAGAGGGGGCACACCCCATCGCGGGCATGAGCTCTGGTGTCCAAACTTGTATGCACAAACCTGTAAACCTCTTGTGATCAATGAATAAAGAGATCTGAAGGGAGGAAAGCTCTTGTGTTCTTCTTCTTCTACCTCAGGCCAAGGCCAAGTTCTTAGGAGATCCATCCCATCCTTACCAAAAACCCTCACCCGAATCCTCTAGCGCCCATTCGGGCCCAACTTAAGCCATCCTATGGCATCTGTCTGTTCACCACGACGACAGTTGGCGCCCAACGTGGGGCAAGAAGTGGCGCTTGCTGGAGTTCACATTCGGGCGGGCATCCTCAACGTCTCCGGCGAGCGGGTGGTGTATGCGCTCGTGCAGCGCATCTACTCGCTGGACTTCATCAACGACAACGCGGGCTGCTTTGCCAACGGCGGCGTCTTCCCCAAGAACGGCCGCGTCATCGAGTTCGGCAGCCACCGCGTCTACTTCGGCACCGCCCCTGTGCGCCAGCGCCCCTCGCCGGTGCTGGTGGCGCTGGATCCTCCAAGGTGGCTATGCGCGGGCCGCGCCGCTGGTAGCGTGGAGGTGATGATGGCAGGCGTGACTGACGCTAGCAAGGAGGTCGCGGCGGAAGGCGCAGGGCAAGCAAGGTCCACGCGCACGGCCAAGCCGCCAACCGAGCGCGACCAGGTGGTTGCGGGTACATCTGCACCGCCACCGGAGACTCCTCTCCAAGCGGCGATGAACATGCTGGCGACGCCCCTGGCGCAGAACATCGATCCGGCAGTGGCTCAGGTGGAGCTGGAGGCGCAACAACATAAGTTGCTCTCCGCAGGCGTGGACATCATCCGGGCGCAGCGCGAGCTGAACCTAACCCTATGTGAGTATAACGCTCCCCATGGGTTTGCTTCTGTTAGCGCTCAGGCTGCTAGGATGACGGAAAACCGGCTTAAGGCTCGCAACCTAGATCAGGATTTGCGTAAGGAAGTTCTTGCCGGCAAAAGTACCTCTGCATCTTTGAGCATCGTAGAGAAACCTAAGTACAGTAGCCCGGATAAAACCATAAAAGCTTCTAGGGCTGCAGTAGAGCTGTGCGAATCGCTTACCGGAGATGCTTTAGCTAAGCAACAGGATCGTGTTAGGGAGTTGCTTGACATGATAGTGACACAAAATGCTGAGTTGGCTAAGGAAAACAAAGCTGCGGCATCAAAATCTGTGCGATCAACAAAGAATGCCGGAAGCAAGTCCCATGGGCAAGCATCGTCCCCCCATCCGGACAGAAGAAAAGAAAAAGAAATGAATGCGCAGCAATTGACTGTGTACGATCCGTGTGGTGACCCAGCATACCACTGCATGGTGTAGTATGCAAGTCTGATATAACACCAATGAAACACCGTTCCACTAGTATTATATCGCTCAGAGTGGTACAACAGAAACATATGCGGGTCCAAGGCATGTCTATAGAATTACAACACAGACTCTGTTACATAAGATCATCATAGCCTCCTACTTTACAATGAGGTAAAGCTGCAAATAAACTCCAGAAGAACGACTCGTAGTCTAGTCTTATCACGAACTCTAATTGTAGAGTATTTAACTAGCTATAGAGGCTAAGAATAGATTCTAGCTAAGTAGGAGCTAGGTTTAGGAAGCTAGTTCCCTTCTATTGCTAATCTAGGTTTTCTCCTTGTTGGATGTGGTGTTTGACTCCTCTGTCAGGTTTTCCCTGTCCCTTGAAGTAATTGTTGATTCCTCGGTCTTCGAGTTGTACTCGTAGATCCTCCTTCGATGCCTCCATATCTAAGCAGGGATTTAAGAGTGGGATGAGTACGAGCGTACTCAACAAGTTCATTATAGGAAAGAGGTGTTTAATGCACTAGCTACGACATTAGACCGGAAAGTCTAATACCAATGCAGGTTTTCATAATCATTTCTTCAAGAGGTTGCTTTTATTCAAAAGAACTATGTCCGTCAGCCTTCACCGGTTTACTAGAACTTCATGGAGCTCCTTTCCGGCCGCGTTCGCAGTTCCACATCCCGGAACAGGGAGTGACAGGTCACGGTTCTTTACACTCTGCAGAGGTGTGTTGCTTTACCCATAAGAGATCTTAACCTTGGTGCCAACCGGGCATATGTTCCCGTCCACACTTCCTTTGGTGTGAGGCCCGGTATAAGGTCTAGCCAATCATGTTCCTCCGCTACCTCGAACACCCACCCGTTGTTGCATGCCCCGACCCTGGGTCCACGCCGGTCCCATTATTCCCGTAATTTCAGTGGTGGACCCCGACCACGACGACGAGTCCGGGCTCTACCATACACTCCTACGCCGGTAGCCGCAACCCATCATAGACCGCATTCCCGTGGGGAATTAGAATGGGATCCCCACCCTCCGGTTGTTCCGCAAGACACAACCGCTACGGCAAGCAATGCTTTACCGTGGGGAATTAGAATGGGATCCCCACCCTCCGGTTGTTCCGCCAGATACAACTGCTACGGTAAGCGCATCCGTTGATGAACGAGAGGTGGAAACACTTTTTACTACTCTGTCCCACTCCGGATCTTATGGTTATGTGGTGACCCTGCATACCACTGCATGTTGTAGTATGCCAGTCGTTGATATAACATTCGCGAAGTACCATTTCGCAAATATCACATCCCTCAGAGTAGTACAACAGAACATAGCAAGGTCCATAACTCATTCACATATTATTACAATACACATACACAAGTCGTCTCGGAGCTCCTCTTGGGTCCTAAGAGGATATCTCCTGGGTTCGAGGTGAACCCAACTTAACTTACAATACCATTGTCTCATTAAACAAACATTTATTTAATCGAGCAGCCACATGGTAAGAGTTTGTGCTGCTCGGCTACTACTATTCCTCGGATATCTCTAGGCTTGTTCTTCTCCGGAAGCCTCCCCGGATCCGTAGACGATGATGTAGTCTACGCCTTCAACTCCTCCTGAGAGGTCTGGTTCCTCGTAGCCGATGATCTCGGCTCCATCATGGTTGTCGTTGTCCTCCTCCAGATGGTTCAGACAATCTAAGCATGGGGTTTAAGAGTGGTATGAGTACGAGCGTACTCAACAAGTTCATTATAGATAATAGGTGTTTAATGCACTAGCTACGATATTAGACCAGAAAGTCTAATACCAATGCAAGTTTTGATAAACATTTCTTCAATAGATTGCTTTTATTTCAAAGAGCTATGTCCGTCGACCTTCACCGGTTTACTAGAACTTCATGGAGCTCCTTTCCGGCCGCGTTCGCAGTTCCTCAATCCCGGAACGAGGAGTGACATGTCACAGTTCTTTACACTCTGCGAGGTGTGTTGCTTTACCCATAAGAGATCTTAACCTTGGTGCCAACCGGGCAGCTTTCCCGTCCACACTTCCTTCGGTGTGAGGCCCGGTATAAGGTCTAGCCAATCATGTTCCTCCGCTACCTCGAACACCCACCCTTTGTTGCATACCCCGACCCTGGGTCCTCGTCGGTCCTCTTATACCACTTAAGGATGGACCCCGACCACGACAACAGTTTGGGACTCGTTAACCAAACTCCTTCGCCGGTAGCTGCAACCCATCATAGACCGCAATACCGTGGGGACTTTAGGCTTCCCCAGCCCACCGCTTGCACTTCGAGCGACAAGTGTCTACGGACTATGCCGTGGGGACTTAAGGCTTCCCCAGCCAACCGCTTGCCCCGACGAGATACAAGTGTCTACGGTAAAGCGCATCCGTTGATGAACGAGAGGTGGAAACACTTTTGACTACTCCGTCCCACTCCGGATCTTATGGTTAACACGGATATTACGGCACAAGAATCACTGGCGACATTTGTTGTTTAATCCTAGATGGATATAAGCCCGTGCAATGGAACCTCCACCATATCAACACAATCCATGGTTCCATTGCCCACCACTTAGTCATATTCATAGTTATGAAAGTAGTGGTTTTGATTTTTGTGCAATAGTGATAACCATAATACTTTGCAAGTAATTTGATAGAAATACTCAAATGACATGACCAAGTGATGAACTTGCTCGAACAACGCAAAGTTCTGCAGGTTGGAAGGTATGGACTGACCCTTGTCCTCTTGTTACGAAAAATAGCATCATTGTCCGATAAGGGCAATGGTTAAAGAAGCAATAATGCATGATTCCGAGTTTTAGGATTTGTTTCCCCCTTTCGATGTCGTTGTTATTTTATGAGAGGTTAGATACTAAGAACATCTTAGGGATACTTGATTTAGGGTAAATCCAACCTTGAAATGTTGTCAAGGTGTTTTGAAGTCCAAAGGCATTAATGGACTTATTTTTATTATTGAAAAATATATGTGTGATTTAGATGATTATTTAAATCCTCAAATTAAGACTTATTCTTAATTGTTTTCAAAAATTCTCTTTGATATTTTATTTAGATAGAGAATTTTATGCTGATCAATTTTCATATTTTTAATTATTTTTTTAGAGCTCTTATCAATTTTCTATTTAATTTCATATTTTCTGGTTTTTAATGAAATTGTGAAAAGTCTGTTTTGCCCCTTGGGCCCACCTGTCGGGTGGCCCAACGGGTTAGGTCGGCCGACCCACCTGGTCCGGCCCGACCAGCCCCACTTCTCTCTCTCTCGCGCGTGTGTGTGAAACCCTAACCCTAATCCTCTCTGGCGATTCTCGTCGCCTATGCCTTCGCCGCCCGATTCCGGTGAGCTTCGCCGGAGTTGGCCCCCGCCGTGGTGCGTAATCGATGCGCCACACGACGGCGGTTCTCCTCATCCGCGTCGATCTGGAGCGGCGCTGCTCCATCTCGTCTTCGTCTACCTCTGCGGCGGCTAGGGTTACGGGAGCTGACGATCCCGCCGCTCCTGGCGCTGTGGCGCCGCCGTGGCTTCGCCACCGTGTGCGCGAGCTGCCGTGGTACCGCCATGGCCTGGCGCCGCCGTGCTCCGGCGCGTGCCGCCGTGGCCGCCATGGCTACACTGTCCTTCTCGACTCCAAGTAAGTGCGCCTCCCCTTCTGCTCCTCTTCTGTGCCTGTCCTTCTTCCTCTGCTAGCTCTACTGCTGTGCTGTGCTTGCCTGCACAAGAGCTGTTGTGCTCTTCTGTAGCGCCATGGTGACTGCTCTGGTTGTGCCAAGCTGCTGCGCTATGCATGTGCTGCTGCTGTGTGAAGCCCTGCCATATCTTTGTGCAAGAATTCTTGGTCTAATTGATTGCTATTCTTTCATTTCTTGCTTAATTCCCTCTCTGTGGCTCTGTTCTTGTTACTATGCTCGCCGGATACTCAAGTGTATTCATATCTGCTTGCTCATGAGCATCTTGTAATGCTCATGGACTGCTAAATTGCTACTGGACATGCTACAACTAATTCAATTGCTTGCTTAATGGCTCTGGTTGTTGTTATGGCTTAATCATATGTGTGTGCCATTCATGTCTAGCTTGATCCGAGTGGTACATCATGTATTTGATGTGCTTCGGATACAATTATAAATCATCCATTTGATTCTACGTGAAGCAGCTGTTGATGAATTGGTTCGTGTAAGTTATATGGTTCCTGGTTTGGTACTAGGTTGTCCCTAGCATGTCTTGGCATGCTATGACAAGCTTCGATGATCACATGATCATCAGTTGCTTGTATATGTTGTTGTTGTATCACTGTGCCTCACTATTGCTCTCTCTCTGTGTTGGGTGTGCATCACACAGGCTTAGCCTAGTGTTTGCTGGTGCTTGCTCAAGCATCTGCTGTTACTTGCAGTGATCCTCTGGATCATGTGCAAGTGTTCCGAGTCTTGGTGATTTGTGAATTTCATTTATCTGTATAGCTTGTCCTTGTTTATTGGATAAATGAGATGAACTGCTTGCAGTGATGACTCTAATAATTAGCTTGATTGGGCTAGAGGGATGCCAACAGTGGTTGGGGACCCTAGCTCCTCTTTGAACCCATTTGGGTGATGATACAAGTGTTGGGCTTGGTGGTTTTGGCTGTTTTAGTGGTTGAGGTGACCCTAGCAGTAATCATATCTTGCCTTTGGGTAGCTCCCCTCTTGTTGGCTTCTTGTGGCTCACTAGATGCTTTACGGGTGATCCATTTGTTGGATTGCCGGTAGCTTTTGATGTTGAAATCAAATAGACAATGATTTGTCTAATGTACGATGGCCTTAGCTAGTTGTAGGTGCTAAGTGTGTAGCTAGGCTAGTTGTGTCTTCATCTCTTGTCTGGATTTCTTCAGTTATGCATTGATTTTCATAGCTGTTGTTCCCTTAAGATGATTTCCTAGTGGCCTTTACTACCTTTGCTTGCACCATATGGCTTAGTAGCCAGATGATGACACAAATAGGGTATCACACCCTTTTGCTTGTGTGTGATTGATGCACATGCTTATTTATGAACAAAACCATCTGGTTTGTTCATGTTGAGTTATATACCTCACTCCAGCTCCTAGATTTTGATGTTGGTGTAGAGGTTTTTCTTCGATGTTGATCGATGGTTGAGTTGCTTGCCCTGCTCCTCCTGGTGAGCTTGTGAAGCTTGGTTTATTTTACGGTGATTGGGAATAGATGGAACAGCTCTAGCTGTTCATCTGTTCTTGGTGTTCTTGGTTGTTCTTGATGAACTTACCACTGCTGCTTGTCGATGGATGAACAAATGGCTAGGGTTTGAGCACTGTAAAGGTTATATATGGTGCTGCTCAGCTCTCCCTGGTCGACAGCAAGGTCTGGTCCTTTTTGGTGACTCTCCCAAGCTTGTGTGCTGTGAGGCATGCACACAAGCTAGTGAGCTGCCTGTGTGTTTGCTGCTTGGTACTTGGTCCAGTGAGTGGATCAGCTCGGCTGATCATGGTCATATCCTCTCATTTTCATTTTTCTTGTTAACATCGCCAAGTGGCTTTGCCACTTGGCTTAATCCTTGTTTGGTCTTTGTGTGTATGTGCGGGGACAATGTGATGATCAAGATGAAGATCAAGATCTTCTTGAGCAAGAATTACATGATGATC
The DNA here is from genome assembly GCF_022539505.1 of Lolium rigidum. Classification (NCBI taxonomy): domain Eukaryota; kingdom Viridiplantae; phylum Streptophyta; class Magnoliopsida; order Poales; family Poaceae; genus Lolium; species Lolium rigidum. The sequence continues at coordinate 358,590,826 of NC_061514.1, forward strand.
AACAATGTAGTTTAGGACATTTAATTGACTTGTAATTTTCCTTTTTCTTTTTCTATTTCTTCAATTCTTGTAATGTGTTGTAAACTCATATATTTATTACTGGATATTGTAATGACATTGTATTATGTGTGTGATTATCAATAAAGCTCAAAGTTTTCTCTAATGAGCTTTACTTTAATATAATTGTTCATCTTATTTATTATTGATCATTTACTTAATGAATTTCCTCAATTGAATTATTTAAGTAATTATTTAATGTTTGAATTTGAAATTCAAATTCAACCTTGTTTTGAATTCAACCATGTCATAACATTTAGAATTCAATCATGTGAACTCTCCCCTCTCTTCTCAAAACCCTAAACTAGTGAAGTGAGAAGCAAGTTTGTCGCACTCTCGAAACCCTAACCCTGTAAGGTGTCGAGAGAGAAACTTGTCCCCCTTCGATGCATTTTTGTTTAAAAGCGCGAAATTTCCCCGAATTTACTATGCAATGCACATCCCTTTCTAAAATCTACCCCTCGATCGTCTCTAAACCCGGGACATTACAGCCTTTCCCCCTTAAAGAAAACTTCGTCCCGAAGTTGTGGTTGTAATACCGAACAGCTCGGGGTATGTTTTCCTCAGGTCTTCCTCTTTTTCCCAGGTGGCTTCCCTCTCGGGGTGATGCTTCCATTGTATCTTGCAATACTTGATCGCCTTATTCCTGAGTTGTTTCCAGCTCTCCTCAAGAATCTTGGCTGGCTTCTCGATATATGTTAAGTCTGGTTGTAATTCCAGCTCATCATGTGATATTGGTTCATCTGGGGTCTTCAAACATTTCCGAAGTTGTGACACATGGAATACATTGTGAACTTGAGCTAACCTTCCCGGTAGATCCAATTCAAAGGCTAAACCTCGATTCTGACTCAGTATCTTGAAGGGTCCTATGTATCTAGGGCTTAACTTTCCTTTTACTCCGAATCTCTGAAGTCCTTTCATCGGGCTTACCTTAAGATATACCATGTCTCCAACTTGTGGCTCCCATGTCCTTCTCTTCGATCGGCATAACTCTTTTGCCGACTGCGGGCTATCTTGAGCCTGTCTCCGATAATGTCAATGATTTGTTGTTTTTCCTTGACATAATCGGGGTTAAACTCTTTGCTTGCTCCGGCTTCATACCAACATATGGGTGATCTACACTTCCTTCCATACAGAGCTTCAAATGGTGCCATCTTGATGCTGCTTTGATAACTATTGTTGTATGAAAACTCTGCTAAAGGTAGATGCTCCTCCCACGATCCTCCGAAGTCTAGGGCACAAGCCCTAAGCATATCTTCTAAGATCTGATTGGTTCTCTCAGTTTGTCCACCTGTTTGTGGATGATACGCGGTACTATAATCCAACTTGGATCCTAAAGATTCGTGAAGTTGCTTCCAGAATGCTGATGTGAATACGGATCCTCGATCCGACACTATCTTCTTAGGCACTCCATGCTTACTCACGATCTCTTTGATGTAAAGATCGATAAGTTTCTCTCCTTTATCCTGTTGGTTTACCGCTAAAAAGTGTGCACTTTTCGTCAACCGGTCCACGATTACCCATATCATGTCCTTCTTTTTATTAGTCATGGGTAGTCCGGTGATGAAATCCATCCCTATCTCTTCCCATTTCCACTCGGAATAGGTAGAGGTTGTAATTTCCCTGCTTGGGACTCGATGTTCAGCCTTCACTCGGCTGGCAGGTATGGCATTCTGCAACATATTGTGCTATCTCCCTCTTCATGTTATTCCACCAGAATAGTTCCTTTAGATCCATGTACATCTTTGTACTTCCCGGATGTATGGAATATGGGGTTTGATGAGCTTCCCGGAGTATTACTTCCTTGATTTCAGCAATATCCGGAACGCAAATCCTCTTCTGGAACCACAAAGATCCAGATTCTCCTCGGTGAAATTCTGATGGTCTTCCCTCATCTATTCTCCTCATCTCTTCTACAATGAATGGATCGTCCAACTGACCCATCATTATCTCATTCTTCAGGTTGACATTCAACTCGTCGGCTATTTGCAACGCCGATAATCCTTCATGGGCTTCCTTCTCCCAAAGTTGTATTTGGGCTTGGCTTATTTCCTTCCTCAATTCCGGTGATATTTCTTGTTCCACTCCTCCGGTACTCTTTCTACTCGGGGCGTCTGCTACAACATTAGCCTTCCCTGGTGTGTAATTGATTGTCAGATCATAATCCTTAATCAATTCTAGCCATCTTTTCTGCCTCATGTTGAGTTCCTTCTGAGTGAAGAAATATTTGAGGCTTTTATGATCGGTATAGAGCTCACACTTAGCTCCGTAGAGAAAATGTCTCCAAGTTTTGAGTGCAAACACGACAGCTGCTAATTCCAAGTCATGTGTTGGATAGTTCACTTCATGAGGTCTGAGTTGCCTCGATCCATAGGATATCACTTTCCGATCTTGCATGAGTACACAACCCAATCCATGTTTGGATGCGTCACAGTACACGGTGTAATCCTTGCCAACTTCCGGAACTGCTAACACCGGTGCTGTGGTGAGTTTTTCCTTCAGAGTTTGAAAACTTTTCTCACACTCCTCTGACCACACGAATGGTGTGTTCTTTCTTAACAGCTTTGTCATTGGTCCTGCTATCTTGGAGAATCCTTCAATGAATCTCCGATAATATCCTGCCATTCCTAGGAATCCTCGGATCTCCTTGACGAGTCTTGGGTGCTTCCCATTCTAGAACTGCTTGCTACCTTGCTCGGGTTGACAGCGATTCCCTCTTTGCTAATGACATGACCAAGAAATTCCACTTGATCTAGCCAAAATTCACACTTGCTGAGTTTGGCATAGAGTTGATGTTCCCTTAGTGTTTGCAACACTAACCTCAAATGTTCGGCATGTTCCGCCTTGTTCTTGGAATATATCAAGATATCATCGATGAATACGATGACAAACTTGTCTAGATATGGCATGAAGATCTTATTCATGAGGTTCATGAATATTGCTGGGGCATTTGTTAATCCAAAAGGTACTACAAGGTATTCATGATGTCCGTACCTCGAAACAAAGGCTGTTTTCGGAACGTCCTCCTTCTTGATCTTTATCTGGTGATAACCGGATCTTAGATCAATCTTGGAAAAGACTCTCGCTCCTCTAACCTGATCAAATAGATCTTGTATTCTTGGAAGTGGATACTTGTTCTTGATTGTGACGTTGTTCAGATTTCTGTAGTCTCCGCACATCCTTCTTCCTCCATCCCTTTTATCCACGAAGATCACAGGTGATCCCCATGGTGAAACACTTTCTTGAATGAATCCCTTTTGTTCCAAGTCATCCAGTTGCTCCTTCAGTTCTTTCAATTCCTTAGGCCCCATTTTATATGGTGCTTTGGCAATCGGAGCTGTTCCTGGAATTAGGTCGATAGTGAATTCTATCTCCCTACACTGGTGGCATACCGGGTAATTCCGCAGAAACACATCCTGGAATTCATTTACTACGGGTATATCTTCTAACTTCACCTCCTTCATGCTATTCAGCTATAGCTCCACTTCAATCTGTGTATGTTTGTCGCCTTGGTAAATCATTCTACTTCCATCGGGACTTTTTAATGACACCGTTTTGTTTACACGATCGATCAATGCTCCATTAGCTTCTAACCAGTTCATACCAAGAATGACATCAATGTCCTTCATCGGTAAAATGAACGAGTCCGCGTCGAACGCGCACTTATTGATCATAATGACTTGTTTTTGTTTGGCATGGGTTACTACTATCGTTCCCCCGTGAAAGTATGGTTATGGGTGTATCTAACTTAGTGCAACTAATCCCATGTTTGATGATGAATTGTTGAGAAATGAATGATGTAGTTGCACCGGTATCAAAAAGTACTTTGCCAGGATGAGTGAGTATCCGGAGCGTACCTATCACCGCCTGGTCAGAGTTGACCACCTCCTCCAGACTGGTACAGTTCAGCTTGCCGAAGGGCTTCTTATTCTTCCAATTCCCTCCGGTGTTTCCTCGATTTCCTCCTCCTCCACTATTCTTCTTGGGGCAGTCCTTCAGCATGTGCCCCTCCGACGACACCCAAAGCATATGATCTTGGGTTTCTTACAATCCTTCATGACATGTCCTTTTAAACCACAGGAATGGCATATAATCTGATTTGCAGACTGATATCCTTGGTTCCTCCTCTGATTGCTGTTGTTGTTGTTGTTGTTGTTGTTGTATCTAGGCTTGAAACTCAAGCTGGTGTTAGGCTTGTTACTAACAAACCTCTTCGGCTCATACTTGGCCTTCTTCCTCTTCTCTTCTTGCAGTTGTTTGAAGTCATCTTCAAGAGTGATGGCTGCATCCACCAGCTCTTGGAATTCCGTTGCTCTCATCATCCGTAGCTGTACCTTGAGCTGGGGACTTAACCCCCTCGAAATCTCTTCTTTTTCTTGTCCTCGGTATTAACTTCCTCAACGAGCATACCGGGACAGCTTGGAAAACTCCACGACATAGGTCGGGATTGCCTTATCCTTACGCTCGAGACTCTCGAACTCTCGACGCTTCGGTTCCACAATACTTTCGGGGACATTGGATTCCCCGAACTTCCTTGCGAACTCCTCCCGGGTAAATACCTTTCCTGCCGGATACACGGCTACAATATTGTCCCACCATGCTTGCGGCAGGTCCACATAGCGAGATGGGTAGCATATCGGACCTTCTCTTGGTCATTGCATCCAACAGTGTTGAGCTTGCGCTCAGTATCCATCAGCCAATCTTCCGCGTCCATCGGCTCTGGCGCGTATGCGAAAGATATCGGCTTGGTGTTTTGGAAGTCTGCTAATGAGACTCCCTGGTTCTCCGGTCTCTCCACCCTATTCTGCTGCATCAGGTCCTGAAGGAATTTGTTCTGCAGCTCCAGTGTTACACGCTGCCTCTCTTCCGCCAGTTGCATGTACTGGATAAAGTTTTGCTGCGTCATGGGTGGTGGTGGTGGTGGAAACTGATCTCTGGCTGCACCCTCAGCCTCTTCCTTTTCCTTTGCTTCGCGCTCCATGCGCTGCGCTTCAATCTCGTTTCCTAACGTTCCCGACATAATCCCCCTAGTTACGCAACACAAGATGATACTCATAATTACTCCATGCGCAAGTTTTACGAGCTCAACATTGTGCACGAGAACTAGTCACGCAATGGAAATCAAGAAGCAAATCCAAATCATACAAAACATATACCATATATTTACATACATAAGTGGTCTTATTACATAACTCAAGTCGATGTGAGTATGCAAACTCACTTATTAAAGTATATGTACAAATTTATACAAATGTTACAAACTATAATACACGTGGTACTTGTGTATTATAGCCACACCTCCCTTGGTGGTCTTCTAATCGGTCTTCACTCCCGATACATTCCGGGCTTCCATCCGGTCGAACGTGTCGTCCTCTCGATAGACCACTGGAACATAAGGTCTCCCCGTTGGCTTGTAATCCGAGTCGGATGATGATCCTAAGGAGAAATCGGTGTTCATGCACTGATCGTTGAGTGCATCATAATCCACCCATCGGGTGTACTCTCCTGTATCCCCACCATAAGGATTACCAAAACCCATACCCGACTCAACTTTGTGTCGGATATCCTCCATCCACTCCTTCATTACTAGGATAGCTGCGGTTCTGGGTTGTTGCGTCATCATTCATCTCTCCATCATAGTACGCAATAGTACTATGGGTTCCCGTATCATCTCCCCAACGCCAACCCCTGGAATTCTCGATTGGAGTCTCGGAACGCTGATTGTTTCCGGATTCCTCGCCACCTTCGTATCCCCCATAGGAACTACCCAGATAGTTCCCGGGTGTAACAGTGTAGGTTCACGTGCAAGTGGATCAAAGCTGATGTAGTCACCGGCTGAGTAAGCTGGTGTGTGTACCACATTCTCCATAGGTTCTTTGCCCCTACTCTCCTCCTTGGGTTCGGTGAACTCCTCAAGCATCGTATCAATAGCTCCTATCGAGATGATTATTCAAGCTGAAAGAGTAATGATATGAAGTTACTGGCTGCTATCCATATATTTGGCTGCTTCAGCGGGTTTACTTTTGGCATATTTGAAATGGTTCAGCATGGGATCATTATCTTCCTCCATATGAGGAATGTGGGTGAGTTCGGAACCCATAAGCGCTTTCGTCTTATGCTCCCGAATGTCTGTTATGGCTCTCATAACAGCTATATGGTAGGCTGTATTGGTTGTCCTCGCTTCCCGAGCTGGCATGACTACGCTCATTCCCAAAGATTCGGGAAGTCGCGAGTCCTACTCTGCACTTGGCCAACACCGGACCATCATAAAACATGTACTTCTTTACTTGGAATGCAGGGATCGCACCCAAATTCTAGTAACATGGCTCAGTAAGATATCAGCAAGTCCTCCACTGGTACTCGTTCGGCGTTGAATCCATAACTTTCACGTTTCTTCCCGGTCGTGAACTTGCCATGTTGGTCTGTAGAATTAGAAAGATTATGAGATTAGTAATAATGCATCATAATAGAGATAATAAAGAATTATCGCACTAAAAGATATGATTGTTGTATTCTCAATTGAATATACACCATATTTTTAGAGAACTCTTTACTAATCCTATTTGACTCCTAACGTTTTAGTCCCATTTACTAGGTTCCAACCTAAGGTCAAAGCTTTTGCTACGATACCAAGCTGTGGTGACCACTGCATACCACTGCATGTTGTAGTATGCCGGTCGTTGATATAACATTCGCGAAGTACCATTTCGCAAATATTACATCCCTCGAGTAGTACAACGAGAACATAGCAAGGTCCATAACTCATTCACATATTATTACAATTACACATACACAAGTCGTCTCGGAGCTCCTCTTGGGTCCTAAGAGGATATCTCCTGGGTTCGAGGTGAACCCATCTTAACTTACAATACCATTGTTTCATTAAACAAACATTTATTTAATCGAGCAGCCACATGTTAAGAGTTTGTGCTGCTCGGCTACTACTACTCCTCAGATATCTCTAGGCTTGTTCTTCTCCGGAAGCCTCTCCGGATCCATAGACTATGATGTAGTCTACGCCTTCCACTCCTCCTGAGAGGTCTGGTTCCTCGTAGCCGATGATCTCGGCTCCATCATGGTTGTCGTTGTCCTCCTCCAGATGGTTCGGACAATCTAAGCATGGGGTTTAAGAGTGGTATGAGTACGAGCGTACTCAACAAGTTCATTATAGATAAGAGGTGTTTAATGCACTAGCTACGATATTAGACCGGAAAGTCTAATACCAATGCAAGTTTTGATAAACATTTCTTCAATAGATTGCTTTTATTTCAAAGAGCTATGTCCGTCGGCCTTCACCGGTTTACTAGAACTTCATGGAGCTCCTTTCCGGCCGCGTTCGCAGTTCCTCAATCCCGGAACGGGGAGTGACATGTCACGATTCTTTACACTCTGCGAGAGGTGTGTTGCTTTACCCATAAGAGATCTTAACCTTGGTGCCAACCGGGCAGCTTTCCGTCCACACTTCCTTCGGTGTGAGGCCCGGTATAAGGTCTAGCCAATCATGTTCCTCCGCTACCTCGAACACCCACCCTTTGTTGCATACCCCGACCACGGGTCCTCGTCGGTCCTCTTATACCACTTAAGGATGGACCCCGACCACGACAACAGTTTGGGACTCGTTAACCAAACTCCTTCGCCGGTAGCTGCAACCCATCATAGACCGCAATACCGTGGGGACTTTAGGCTTCCCCAGCCCACCGCTTGCACTTCGAGCGATAAGTGTCTACGGACTATGCCGTGGGGACTTAAGGCTTCCCCAGCCAACCGCTTGCCCTGACAGATACAAGTGTCTACGGTAAAGCGCATCCGTTGATGAACGAGAGGTGGAAACACTTTTGACTACTCCGTCCCACTCCGGATCTTATGGTTAACACGGATATTACGGCACAAGAATCACTGGCGACATTTGTTGTTTAATCCTAGATGGATATAAGCCCGTGCAATGGAACCTCCACCATATCAACACAATCCATGGTTCCATTGCCCACCACTTAGTCATATTCATAGTTATGAAAGTAGTGGTTTTGATTTTTGTGCAATAGTGATAACCATAATACTTTGCAAGTAATTTGATAGAAATACTCAAATGACATGAGCAAGTGATGAACTTGCACGAACAACTGCAAAGTTCTGCGGTTGGAAGGTATGGACTGACCCTTGTCCTCTTGTTCTGAAAAATAGCATCATTGTCAGATAAGGGCAATGGTTAAAAAGCAATAATGCATGATTCCAGTTTTAGGGTTTGTTTCCCCCCTTTCTGATGTCGTTGTTATTTTATGAGAGGTTAGATACTAAGAACATCTTAGGGATACTTGATTTAGGGTAAATCCAACCTTGAAATGTTGTCAAGGTGTTTTGAAGTCCAAAGGCATTAATGGACTTATTTTTATTATTGAAAAATATATGTGTGATTTAGATGATTATTTAAATCCTCAAATTAAGACTTATTCTTAATTGTTTTCAAAAATTCTCTTTGATATTTTATTTAGATAGAGAATTTTATGCTGATCAATTTTCATATTTTTAATTATTTTTTAGAGCTCTTATCAATTTTCTATTTAATTTCATAGTTTACGGTTTTTAATGAAATTGTGAAAAGTCTGTTTTGCCCCTTGGGCCCACCTGTCAGGTGGCCCAACGGGTTAGGTCGGCCGACCCACCTGGTCCGGCCCGACCAGCCCCACTTCTCTCTCTCTCGCGCGCGTGTGTGTGAAACCCTAACCCTAATCCTCTCTGGCGATTCTCGTCGCCTATGCCTTCGCCGCCCGATTCCGGTGAGCTTCGCCGGAGTTGGCCCCCGCCGTGGTGCGTAATCGATGCGCCACACGACGGCGGTTCTCCTCATCCGCGTCGATCTGGAGCGGCGCTGCTCCATCTCGTCTTCGTCTACCTCTGCGGCGGCTAGGGTTACGGGATCTGGCGATCCCGCCGCTCCTGGCGCTGTGGCGCCGCCGTGGCTTCGCCACCGTGTGCGCGAGCTGCCGTGGTACCGCCATGGCTCGGCGCCGCCGTGCTCCGGCGCGTGCCGCCGTGGCCGCCATGGCTACGCTTGTCCTTCTCGACTCCAAGTAAGTGCGCCTCCCCTTCTGCTCCTCTTACGTGCTCGTCCTTCTTCCTCTGCTAGCTCTCTTGCTGTGTCTTGTGCTTGCACTGCACAAGAGCTGTTGTGCTCTTCAGTAGCGCCATGGTGGCCTGCTCTGGTTGTGCCAAGCTGCTGCGCTATGCATGTCTTTGCTGCTTGTGTGAAGCCCTGCCATATCTTTGTGCAAGAATTCTTGGTCTAATTGATTGCTATTCTTTCATTTCTTGCTTAATTCCCTCTCCGTGGCTCTGTTCTTGTTACTATGCTCGCCAGATACTCAAGTGTATTCATATCTGCTTGCTCATGAGCATCTTGTAATGCTCATGGACTGCTAAATTGCTACTGGGACATGCGACAACTAATTCAATTGCTTGCTTAATGGCTCTGGTTGTTGTTATGGCTTAATCATATGTGTGTGCCATTCATGTCTAGCTTGATCCGGTGGTACATCATGTATTGGATGTGCTTCGGATACAATTATAAATCATCCATTTGATTCTCGTGAAGCAAGCTGTTGATGAATTGGTTACGTGTAAGTTATATGGTTCATGGTTTGGTACTAGGTTGTCCCTAGCATGTGCTGGCATGCTATGACAAGCTTCGATGATCACATGATCATCGGTTGCTTGTATATGTTGTTGTTGTATCATCTGTGCCTCACTATTGCTCTCTCTCGTGTTGGGTGTGCATCACACGAGGCTTGGCCTAGTGTTTGCTTGGTGCTTGCTCCAAGCATCTGCTGTTACTTGCGGTGATCCTCTGGATCATGTGCAAGTGTTCCGAGTCTTGGTGATTTGTGAATTTCATTTATACTGTATAGCTTGTCCTTGTTTATTGGATAAATGAGATGAAGCTACTTGCGATGATGACTCTAATAATTAGCTTGATTGGGCTAGAGGGATGCCAACAGTGGTTGGGGACCCTAGCTCCTCTTTGAACCCATTTGGGTGATGATACAAGTGTTGGGCTTGGTGGTTTTGGCTGTTTTAGTGGTTGAGGTGACCCTAGCAGTAATCATATACTGCCTTTGGGTAGCTCCCCTCTTGTTGGCTTCTTTGTGGCTCACTAGATGCTTTCTGGGTGATCCATTTGTTGGATTGCCAGTAGCTTTTGATGTTGAAATCAAATAGACAATGATTTTTCTAATGTCTGATGGCCTTAGCTAGCTGTAGGTGCTAAGTGTGTAGCTAGGCTAGCTTCGTCTTCATCTCTTGCTGGATTTCTTCAGTTATGCATTGATTTTCATAGCTGTTGTTCCCTTAAGATGATTTCCTAGTGGCCTTTACTACCTTTGCTTGCACCATATGGCTTAGTAGCCAGATGATGACACAAATAGGGTATCACACCCTTTTGCTTGTGTGTGATTGATGCACATGCTTATTTATGAACAAAACCATCTGGTTTGTTCATGTTGAGTTATATACCTCACTCCCGCTCCTAGATTTTGATGTTGGTGTAGAGGTTTTCTTCGATGTTGATCTGATGGTTGAGTTGCTTGCCCTGCTCCTCCTGGTGAGCTTGTGAAGCTTGGTTTATTTTACGGTGATTGGGAATAGATGGAACAGCTCTAGGCTGTTCATACGTTCTTGGTGTTCTTGGCTGTTCTTGATGAACTTACCACTGCTTGCTTGTCGATGGATGAACAAATGGCTAGGGTTTGAGCACTTTGTAAAGGTTATATATGGTGCTTGCTCGGCTCTCCACGGTCGACGACAAGGTCTGGTCCTTTTTGGTGACTCTCCCAAGCTTGTGTCTTGTGAGGCATGCACACAAGCTAGTGAGCTGCTCTGTGTGTTTGCTGCTTGGTACTTGGTCCAGTGAGTGGATCAGCTCGGGTGATCATGGTCATATCCTCTCATTTTCATTTTTCTTGTTAACTCTGCCAAGTGGCTTTGCCACTTGGCTTAATCCTTGTTTGGTCTTTGTGTGTATGTGCGGGGACAATGTGATGATCAAGATGAAGATCAAGATCTTCTTGAGCAAGAATTACATGATGATCAACAATGTAGTTTAGGACATTTAATTGACTTGTAATTTTCCTTTTTCTTTTTCTATTTCTTCAATTCTTGTAATGTGTTGTAAACTCATATATTTATTACTGGATATTGTAATGACATTGTATTATGTGTGTGATTATCAATAAAGCTCAAAGTTTTCTCTAATGAGCTTTACTTTAATATAATTGTTCATCTTATTTATTATTGATCATTTACTTAATGAATTTCCTCAATTGAATTATTTAAGTAATTATTTAATGTTTGAATTTGAAATTCAAATTCAACCTTGTTTTGAATTCAACCATGTCATAACATTTAGAATTCAATCATGTGAACTCTCCCCTCTCTTCTCAAAACCCTAAACTAGTGAAGTGAGAAGCAAGTTTGTCGCACTCTCGAAACCCTAACCCTGTAAGGTGTCGAGAGAGAAACTTGTCCCCCTTCGATGCATTTTTGTTTAAAAGCGCGAAATTTCCCCAGAATTTACTATGCAATGCACATCCCTTTCTAAAATCTACCCCTCGATCGTCTCTAAACCTGGGACATTACAGGTTAACACGGGTATTACGGCACAAGAATCACTGGCGACATTTGTTGTTTAATCCTAGATGGATATAAACCCGTGCAATGGAACCTCCACCATATCAACACAATCCATGGTTCCATTGCCCACCACATAGTCATATTCATAGTTATGAAAGTAGTGGTTTTGATTTTTATGCAATAGTGATAACCATAATACTTTGCAAGTAATTTGATAGAAATACTCAAATGACATGAGCAAGTGATGAACTTGCCTTTCTTGTCCGCAAGATTATGCAGGCAAGGTCTTCGATACGCAATAACTCCAAATTCTGAAATAGCATCATCGTCCAGTAAGGACGATGTTTAAAAGATTGGCAAGGATGCAATAATGCATAAGTATGAGATGCAATCTCTCTAAGCGTGACCTATCCCCGATGATTTAGGATCAGTGAGTTGTAATGATTGGTTCAGGGTGTGTTGCACTTTTTAGAGTGATTCACAAACAAGGTTCTTATTCAGGTGTGATTACTTGGTATCATAAACAGGTAGATAATAAAACATAATAATCAATTGAGCACACGAAGAATGATAATTGGCATAATGTTAACAAGTAAAGAATAGTGGTCAGTTTTAGTACTATAGGCATGGTTAATGGTTAATTATCATATACTTTAAAAGAATAACTTTTGAAGAACATGTTCTTTAATAAAGAACAGGTAGGTTAATTAGGTTGAGGGGTTCTATGGTTGATGATGCTTCCATTTAGTTTCTGGAGTAGGTATTAGATGGATCACAACCTAGTTGGATTCATCAACACCTAGGGCATGTAAGGTTGAGTTAAACCTAGGCACCCTAAGCGATTATTCATACAAGGTTGCTGTCAGGGCTGGTTCATCTTATTGGTGATAGCTAGCTAGGGTTTATAGGTCCTATAAAGCAGGGTTGCTGGCTACTTTTTGTTTTCTTCAAAAGAATAACTTTTGAAGAACATACTTCTTAAGTAATAAGAAGTATCTCAATTAGAGTTGAGGTTATCTAGGGTTTATTATTGGATCCACTAAAGTAGGAATGGTGGTTTCCTAAATAGGATGCTTAATAATTATCTCATACTAGCAGGGTTTAGTGGAACAGGGTATGTAACGCAAAATAATAGGTATGGTTACTATTAGGGTTCATCACCATGGTGTGATGCTAAATAGGAATGAATAAGGATGATGGTTTTGACAGTAGAAGCTAGGGTTTGTATTTGGTTGCCCTTATTTGATCAATTAGGTTGGATAGGTATGCCTACATGGACTACTAAATTATTGATAATAGGGCTCCTACAATTTTAGGTGGCATGGCAAGTATTTATTTGCTGTTATGATTCTATGTATGAAAATAGTACTCCATGATTACAAGTGAGGATCTAGGGTTTAGGTCTTAGAAGTAAATTAGTGTTCAAATGAAATAGTGGAGCTAGGTTCTAAATGGCATTAGGGTTTTAGGATCCCACATGAAATTATGGGGTTATCACTTTGTTTTATAATGGAACTAGGGTTTCCTAATTACTCTATAATTCTTGTATTAATAACTTCATTAATAAAGTTGAAGTTATTAATAACTTTGAAATTAAAATAGTATTGGATTTTTCCTTTTATTATTTTTAAAGAATTAATAATTAAAGTAATTATTAATTAGGATTTAAATCCTCCTATTAAGGATTTAATAAATTATAAGCAAAGGAAATTAGTTTTATTATTTTGCTGATTTTCTTATTGGTTTTTATTAATTTTAGAAGTTTTTGTTAATTATTGAAATTTAATTAAATTTGGAATTAAATTTAAAGGTTTAAATAACAAGTGTTAAATAATTAAATTTTTATTGAAAATAAAAATTTCATATTATATTTTTATTGGATAGAGTTTTCTTTTCTAAGAATTTTAATATCACATTTATATTTTTCCGACTTTTTATGAATTTTCCACAATTATTTGAAGTTGCAGGTATTTTGAGATTTAATTGAAACGAGAAATAACTAAACCTACCCAGATACTTTACCCACGCAGTCACTGACTGGTGGGGTCCTAGCCACGTCGGCTGCCACGCAATTTTGACCGAAGTCAAAATCCGGACGTGGCGTCTGGAGCTCCGGCCGGCGGCCAGTCGAGGTCGATGTCGATGCTAGAGGACTTCCGCGGTGTGGCGCGCATGCTCATTCGCATCAGCGTGACTCGGGGAACCTAACGGTGTTCTCGCCGCTAATTATTGGTCATCGGAGAGTGGCCGGCGGCGAGGTGAAACGGCGGTGCTCGCAGGCTCACGGTGCGGCGAGGCTACGGATCATAATCAAGCAAAGCGAGCACACTGGGAGATTGAGGAGCTCACCAGAAGCACGTATGGCTTGACGGCGAGGTCGGAGCTGGCCCAAATCGCCGGATTGAGCCATTACCGGCGCCGGAGAAGATGGCCAGGCGTGGTCGATTGAAGACGTGTTGGCTCGATTCCCGGCGTATGGTGACCAAGTCGAGGACGACGGTCACAGTGGTGCTCACGGCGGGGCCTGGGGATGCTCCATTCGTCGCCGGTGAGAATCGACCGGTGGCTAGGGTTTCCGTCTGGGGAGAAATTCTGGAGCAGAGGGAAAAGAACTGGGGCGAGGGTTCGTCGTGGGCTTTATACGATGCCAGGAGGGTGCCTCGCCACGAATTGGAGTAAGGAGAGGCTGCCAGCGAGAGGGGAAGGGAAGCACGACGTCGAGCTGGCCGGCATGCGTACTGGAGAGGATGAGGACGACACTCTCCTCTCTTTTTTAGACGAAGGGGTACTTTGGGCCAGGCTGGGCTGTGGTTTGGGCTGGGCCTAACGGGCTGCTGGTGGATTGGTGCTGGGCTGCGGTGGCCCAACCGGTAAGCCTCTCCTCTCTCTTAATTTCTTTTCTGTTTTCTTTTTCTCTTTTTAGTTTTGTTTATTTGAATTCAAATTCAAACTTTGTTATTTTTGCAGGCTTCTCAACTAGGTTAATTTCATCAAGTTGCAGAACAATGATTATCACATCATTCTTTCTATTTATAATAAGTAGTTTATATCTGATTACATTTCATACTTGTTGGCTATTTAAAATAGCAATTAGACATGAGTTTATATTCTCATTTTACTTTCCTTTTTCTTATGAATAAAATATTTTGGAATGATTAGAGTTACTACTTGAACTCAAAGTATTACAGAGATTGTTATTAGAGATTGGTTTCTATTTTGAGAATTTTGTCACTTGCATAAGATTTTATGTGAGCTCATATTTATTAGGGTTTTATCGTCTCTAGTATAACCCCCTTATAAAGGTTAATACTATCACTACATTTGAAAGTATCTCAGTAGGGATTGTTTCCATCATGGTTTATCTTGTTTACAAAGATAAATGATTGATCACTACACATATGGTTTAATTATAAAACTTAGCATTAGGTGGTTCTTATGTTTTATAATTGAAACATTGGATTTAATTAATGAACCATTAGGGTTCTAATGATATTTACCTAATGATACATGGTTTGAATCTTAATTGTGGTTTAGGTTTTATTTGTGATCACCCAAGTGATACTCAACTAGGGTTGAGATTTAATTCTAGGTTATAGAGATGGGATGTCTCCATATTGCATGTGCTAGGGTTTAATCTCCCCTAACCAAAATAATATGGTTACTTGCTTAATTGTTAATGTCCTCCTTTAGCTACTAAGGATCTGAGAATTGGTTTTCTCTTCTACCAATTAACTTCTATTATTATCTTCAATTTATCATTAAAGTAACTACATTGGTTATAGTTCTTTTTATAGTTAACTTTGGTCATATGAATATATGGTTTCTCACCATATAAAGCATAGAGTTTAACTCTAAGGTTTTCTTAGGTTGTTTAATTTCTGAAGTATGGATATGGTAGGATTGTACTTATGATCACCAAGTAGTTCACAAGTAAAGGTTGGGATATAAGTCTAGGGTTGCTTACTAGTTACTTCCCTATGATTTCATGTGGTGAATAATATCTACTAATCATATAAGTGTTAGCAGTTGGATTATTCTCCTATTTCCCCAAAGCATGGTCATGGATTAGGCATGATCAACTTGTTCTTAGTATCTCTACCTCAATTTCTTAGGGTTTATGATCATCACTAAATTTATGATGATCAAGGTTTGGATTCCTAAGGTATTTCTCATTAACTAGGTTTCTCACTTCCATGATCAAGCATTGTCTAACTTAATTGAATTAGTTTCCTCCTTACTTTATCAATTCATGGATATCATCTTATTCCATGTGATATTAGGTTATCTCACCACTCCAAGGGAAATGGTTTACAACCTAATACTTAAGTTCATTGGTTGTCCTGTATTCTTTAATAGGTAATTCTAAGATTGGTATGAATGGTCTCTCTTATTTGGGATTGTCTTGAATAATATCTTAGGCTTCTATTAAAGATGATAATTTGAATACATGGATGTATATCCAAGGTTTAGCTCAAGGTTTGTTATTGCTTCTCAATAATTAATAGAACTCTCACCTCTCTAGGTTTGATGCTTAATAATTTGGAATAGAGAAGAATTAGATTCCTTAGTTGGATCTCCTTGTCTTGTTTCCAAGATTAAAGTAGAATGGATATCAAAGGTTTTATGATATGAGCATGGATTAGTTTAAGACATGGAGAAGATAAGTGAAGAATAGTTTCTCCAATTATTGTTACTTGATTTGCAATTGAATTGGTCACTACTGCAGAAACCCTTATCAGTGACAAGCACATTTTGCTCATCAGTGACAGGCAATATGCCTGTCACTAGTGTGCAGTCACTGGTACTGCCTGTCACTAGTGATGGGAAGAAAGCCTGTCACTAGTAGGTGAACTAGTGACAGGCAGAAAAAATGCATGTCACTGGCGTGATGGAAGGCCACAACCATGTTGGGTTCTCTAGTGACTAGTCCATTATCATGTCTGTCACTGGTATAAATTTCGATATTAAAAAAATTAATTACATTTTCGACGAATATGCAGTAACAAGTAGGTACAAGGTGCAATATAGCATTTCATAGGCGCTATCTCCTATTGAATTCAAGAAAAGCCCAGTACAAAGTGTATTATAGGAAACATAAGATCAGTTACACAAAATTTAAAACTAAGAGGAAAGAACTCTAGGGCAACTAGAGGCAAAACAAAAGAAACCAAACGCCAGGCACTTCCACATCTTCTACTCGGCGAACCAAAAGACACCAACATCCCAGATCTTCGACATCTTCTACTCACTGTATCACCTCCAACTTGAGCACCATTAGTCCCAGCCTTTTCTTCCTGGAAAAAAAGTAGAGCTGTCATATTTGAAATCAACATTTTTCAAACGCAAGACGAAGAATATAAACCAGTAGTGCATCGGACTTGCAAACAGATCACCGATAGTAAAACCAACAAACACACAATAGACAAAACATTAGCTACAAGTAGCAGTACTGTGGTAGTACTCAAAACCAATGCAGTTGATGCTCACCCCATTTTCAAAATTGGAGTGCAATATATGTCTGTACATTGCACGGGTTGAACCAAAGTACACTATACCAAAGAGCAGGAAAAACAAAATGATGAACTGACAACATATTACTCTATAAATTTACATCAGAAATATTTACTATTACTCTCTAAATTAACTCGCTGGAACAAGAAGAAGCATTGCAGAACAGTAAGTCATGCAGCTAGAACCAACAATAGATGACATGGATCATAAAATTTAAGCCAGTGGACGATGTACTCCAGCCTAACCTGGTTAAGAAGTACACCGAAACCATAAGGAGCATAATGGAACTAGCATCCAATGTCAGACCATATTGCAGTAATGAACATTAATACAATTATTAGTCTAGAATTGTTCTACAGTGCAAATAGTAATGCCCCATACCTCTCCGCTGATCATGTGTGCTTTATCAATTGGGTTGCAGCCGACTTTGTGCGTGCATCGTGAATCTCGGGCGAGTCATTACCGCCACAGAAATCCCCAGATTCCGAGGCGACCTTTGTGTTGATGATTTTTGCGAAAATGTCTTGGATGCGTCTAAACTCTGTCTTCCAATCAAATGACTCAAGATGAGTACCGAACAACTGAATGTCTACACCTTTGTTTAAATGCTGATGTGACCTAACAAATATGTCCATATGGTAGCAGAGATGGTAGCCACAGGACACGCTATCCTGCTACTGTGTGCAACTAACCTCTGTGTAATGCTTGAAGCGTGCAGGACCTCTATTTTTACTTGGCACAATTCCACCTTTAAAACTATGTTCGAAGAGAGCAACATCCAGAACCTTTGACAACACTTTGGAATCCCTTTTCACCGCATTATTTTTAAGTAAATCCAAGTAAAAAAGCCTTGCATTCGCTCACCGTGAGTATAACCAGAACCAGTGACCCTGCACAGACATGTGGATTATGCCAAAGAAGAGCTTTTGTTTGAGGAAAGTAAAGATGAATCGCTGCATACTGTCATTTTTTTAACAGGGTTCACTAATTTTATTATTATAAAAAGAACAACTCCATTACATATAGTGAAGGTTTTATTTCTACTAATTATTATAGGCAAACATCTTTTGAAGTTGAGGTTACATGTGCTGGTGCAGAAATAGCAAAAGAGTCAATTAAGACTGAGTAGGATTTACGTTGGATTGCAGGGCACTAGTATGTACTTCTTGTCCTTGTTATTTTGCAATGCAGGAAAGATGCACTCCCTCAGAATAAGCTCAAACAAAGAAGACATAAATCACAGCAAGTCAATGGGAGCAAATAATATTCTTGAGCTTTTGAAACACATGCGCCACGCACGAAACCTTAAAAAACAGAGAAATAGCCTAGCAAGCATCATATCAGAGATAGTTGTGCCTAACTTCTACTTATTTCCAAGTAATTCTTCTGTGTTTCATGCTCTTGTTTTTTTCAATACTCCACAAACAGGTTGAGGCAGAACAGCCAGGCAAAACAAAATGTTAGAGGGCCTGTAAGCTTGTTAGAGAGAGCTAGAATGAGGAGATACGGTGGTGCCTCCCTGGATCTCTACAACAACAAAATTGAGTTAAAAGAATCAGCCGTACTATATATTACTAGCAGCCTGGGTTGGGAGCGAGGGGGTCTATTGAATTGGACCAGCATGTCCTGCCGCTGCTGCCACAACGCTAGCATATGGCTACGAACTGGGCATCTTAGCCCCTTGCAATTTTACGTCAGCATGTAGTTTGGGTACTGCTAAATGTTAATTTCATCAGTAAGTTCTTCCACCGTCTCCTGATTCAAATGGTGATACCAATGTTCAATTCCAAAAGATAGACATTGGTCGATCTCCAATTAGACTGCAAACTGGAAAGCATATATTGTGCCAAAATGGGAAGCGCATATTCATGTACCTTCAGGTGTAGATCGGCATCGAGGAGCAATGGACGACGCCGGACAGAAGGTGCAGAGCAGCGTCCTCGGGCGACGGCGTCCTTGCTTCGTGTGGACGGGCGGCGTTGGAACCAAGGAAATGGCGCGATTTTGGGATGCAGGGAGGCGTCCTTGCGTCGGGCGGCCGCGTTGGAGGTGCTGGTGGCGCGGCGTCCATGGGCGGCGGCTTTGCGGATGCAGGGCCGCGCGTGAGATCGGCGAAGCTCGCGCCCGAGGAGAGCATCCTGGCGTCGGGCGACGGTGTTGGACGGGCTGGCGCCGTTGGGCGGCGGTGGTTGGAGGATCTGGTGGCGGTGGAGGGAGCAGGGCGGCGGGCGGTTTGGGATTAGGAGCTGGTTCTGGTTCCCCGCACTCTTTTCTCCGTTAAAAGCAATTTCTTCCTTCAATTCATCACAGAATTTAATTATGACCTATGCCAAATACAGGGTCGCCCTATAGATCCAGCTATGTTTATGTCTACTGTTCAAACGGGTTGATCGATGGATGTTTTATAGGGGACTCTATGTCTACTGCGACCTGTAGTCCAGCGCGACTCCGGGGCGGATACGAGGCCGCCACAATTCGCGGCTGTGTTCGGCCGGACGCGCGACACTCCACGACGGATACGAGGCGATCGCGGCAGTTTTTGGCCAGACCCGCACGGGAAATATCAGCCCATGCCTAGCGACAGGCTCTTTTACGTGCCCGTCACTAGCTAATTTCCCTCCGGGCCGGCATCCGAAAAAATAACCAGTGACATCCTCTTTTACGTGCCTGTCACTAGTATTTTCTACTAGTGACAGGCTTAAAGGTGCCTGTCGCTGATTATGGTTACTAGTGACAGGCACAATTTTTCCTGTCACTAATAATCTGGCGGCCATAAGCATTTCTGCAGTAGTGGGTGTTCATAAGTGATGACAAGGATTTCCATATTATAATCTTTTATAAGATCAAGCAATTGATCATTGAGTAAGGTGTTGTTGTGTTGATTATTAGTTCCATTTGATCTAACCACTTACATCAAATCCTCTCTTCCTAAAACAAGGTTTTAACAAAGTCACATTGAGGTTTGTAGCGCTTGACATGATGAGCTACTTCAATTCCACCAAGGTCAAGTGAAACTTCATTTACTGTGACTGTTTTACTTTAAAGCGCGAAAATTCTCCAGATTTTCTATGCATGAATGCAATGCACACATCTGTTTCCTCTATTTTTGTAACCCCAATACTGGGATATTACAGTCTCTACCCCTTAAACTAAACTTCGTCCTCGAAGTTTGAACTCTCTCACGTTTCGGAGTGTGGATCTGACTTGTGCAGACTAAATCTTTTCTCGAACTCCATGGTGATCTTACTTGGATATAATTGAATACATCCCTTGTCCAGATTCTTCCTAGAATCCATTAGTGTTTGACATCAAACAACTATTACTTCCTTTACTTCCATGATTTCCTCCAATATTATAAGCTTGTTTCCTTTCTCATTGAATATTCAATGATTGGGACTTCTTCTTGTCCTGGCAGTCTTAGTTGAGGACTAATTGGATAACATTCTCCTATTTGATAAAATAGGTCTTTGTTTTTCCCTTACTACCAAAACTGCAATAATGGTGCTTAATAAGGTACTAACTATGGAATTGGTTGTGATGGTTTATTTTTCTAATAATGGATTAGACTTATTTAGTCCATCCACTCATGGTTTATAATTGATACCTATAACTATTTTGGTTCTTTAGGTTCCATGAAAGGAATCTTTCAAATGGACTTTAGTTTTGGTATAGTCCACATCCTTCAGTATTTGGCCTTCTTGAATTGTATTTGGTCTACGGTATTTTCTTCATCCAACTTCATTAACATTAGCGGACTTGGGCTTAATTAAGTACTTCTGAGTAAATACTACTCACTTTCTCAAGTGATAGTCCACTCCTTACTTCCTCGAAGTATAAATCTCGGCTTCTGGTCTGACCTCCTTCTGAAGATATTGTTCAACAATCTTATGAAAATAAGATCGAACTTCCTCTCAGTTCAGACCTTCTTCTTCTATTATGCTCAAAGTATTGAGTTATTTTATATCCAACTCAATCTTTACTCTACCCCTTAGAGTTTTCTTATGGTCTTCAACTCCATTTCTTCCAACTATTGGACTTATGATTAGAATATTGGTATAGGTCTTGTTTACGATTTATATTCTTCTAAGGTTTTGCGAAGAAACTTTGTGGTGTATCCACTCAATTGTGGACATCCAATGTGAATCCTTTGACTAAATGTTTATAGATCTAGCTATTTGGCTGACAAGATTATTTTATTTGTTCACAAACTTTTGTTACAACTAATTAAATCGTGGACTATTTGTAATACCAACCGATACCGGTTGTGGTTATTATACCAAGCTGTGGCTATTTGATAACTAAAAATGGATTCTATTATCGGTTCCGATCAAGCTGGACGAGACATCTTCACGCTTTATCTCTTAGTATTGATCCTATACCAACCTGTGGTCTTCCGATATCAACTATGGTTTTCTTATACCTGCTATGGTTTCATATGTTATCTTCCTTCCTTTAGGGTTTATTTTGCAAGAAAAACCACTAGGCGACACTATGAATATAGTATCCTAAGTGATTTCCCATGCATTCCCTCTTCCATAATGACTATGGTTCTACTTCTACTACTCCACAGTCATCATATTTCTCACCTTCATGCTTCCTATGTACTAAAGTACTCCTCTGTTGAGGTAAAGCATGAATGTTGATTGGCACTTCCTTCAGAGTATTGTGCTTACTTCCCACAACTTTACTTCCTTTGTGTGAAGAACCTTCATCTTGACTTCAAGATCTTCAGAATTCGTCACTTCCTCACACGTTTACCATTACCCACTAGATCTATAGCATCAAGTAAGAACTTGATATTACAACATGCATTTGCATATCAAAGTCTAACCTCATGTATGGATCTAGTCAAACAATGAAAATCCATTAAAATCCAAGAAGATTCAGCTTTGTGCTTATAATACACATCATCATAAGCCTGAATTATAATAGTTGAGTAAGACATCTCTAAACATCAGGCTCGATGTGTAGTATATAACACCACATAATATAGGTTTATATCGTGATACTTAGCACGAATATAGGGAATTCTACTATTTGTCTCAACCTTTACCTTAATTGCACATTTGCAATGAGATAAACTTGAAACAAAGTGGTCTAGGATAATTAAGGTTAACCTAATTTTCTTTGGAAGTACTACTTAACTTCCATTTTGTTGTGGACTATCTCACATGATATGTCTAGGTTCTATCATTCCTACTCTAAACACATAACTATTGGAATATAGCTCCAATACTTCCAAGTGTTTCTATCATAAGACTATGGTCATGATGTGCTTGGCACACTTCCCATATTTTTTTGGGACACGGTTCTTGCACTATTGTCTGGCTTCTTATTGTACTTCTTCTAAGTATTTATGATGTTCTATTCCATCCCATAATGATTCTCAGGTGAATCATATATGATTAGCTACTCTACCAGGTAAGTAGACATATATTATTCCTATCACTCTTCCTTATTTCCCATGATTGACTCATCATGGTCTATACTACCTCATATGACTCATAGTTATCACTTACTATCAGTTGTTTCATATGTCTAGATAAATTTTTACTTACCCATTACCTGTCTTTGTATACACCTTCTAGCAGAATATCTTCCTTATATACTTATCTTTATCACTTAATATTACTCCTATTACAGGTCTGGATAATTCTTACTTAATCATAACATATGTTGGTACACATCTTCCAATAGGATAGCTTCCTTATGGTTGTATCCTCTCTTTGGACTACCATGTATTGGATACCAACTGTGATCTACTCATAATTATTTTAGGGTCTTAAGAGTATGCTACATAATTTGAGATTAGCTAGCTAACATTACTTAGAAAATATAGGTAAGAAATGTTGACTCAAGTGTGTCAGGATTATTCTCAAGTGAATGTCCATCTCAAGTCATAAAAAGATTTGGTTTAACTAAGACAACTTCCTATAGACACTACCAATCCTATAGGTCTCCTTTAAAGGGTTTTAATCCTAGGTCAAAGCATTTGCTCTGATACCAACTGTGGTGACCCAGCATACCACTGCATGGTGTAGTATGCAAGTCTGATATAACACCAATGAAACACCGTTCCACTAGTATTATATCGCTCAGAGTGGTACAACAGAAACATATGCGGGTCCAAGGCATGTCTATAGAATTACAACACAGACTCTGTTACATAAGATCATCATAGCCTCCTACTTTACAATGAGGTAAAGCTGCAAATAAACTCCAGAAGAACGACTCGTAGTCTAGTCTTATCACGAACTCTAATTGTAGAGTATTTAACTAGCTATAGAGGCTAAGAATAGATTCTAGCTAAGTAGGAGCTAGGTTTAGGAAGCTAGTTCCCTTATATTGCTAATCTAGGTTGTCTCCTTGTTGGATGTGGGGGTTGTCTCCTTGTTGGATGTGGTGTTTGACTCCTCTGTCAGGTTCCTGTCCCTTGAAGTAATTGTTGATTCCTCGGTCTTCGAGTTGTACTGTAGATCCTCCTTCGATGCCTCCATATCTAAGCAGGGGATTTAAGAGTGGGATGAGTACGAGCGTACTCAACAAGTTCATTATAGGAAAGAGGTGTTTAATGCACTAGCTACGGCATTAGACCAGAAAGTCTAATACCAATGCAGGTTTTCATAATCATTTCTTCAAGAGGTTGCTTTTATTCAAAAGAACTATGTCCGTCATCCTTCACCGGTTTACTAGAACTTCATGGAGCTCCTTTCCGGCCGCGTTCGCAGTTCCACATCCCGGAACGAGGGAGTGACAGGTCACGGTTCTTTACACTCTGCGAGAGGTGTGTTGCTTTACCCATAAGAGATCTTAACCTTGGTGCCAACCGGGCATATGTTCCGTCCACACTTCCTTTGGTGTGAGGCCCGGTATAAGGTCTAGCCAATCATGTTCCTCCGCTACCTCGAACACCCACCCGTTGTTGCATGCCCCGACCACGGGTCCACGTCGGTCCCATTATTCCCGTAATTTCAGGGGTGGACCCCGACCACGACGACGAGTGCTGGGCTCTACCATACACTCCTACGCCGGTAGCTGCAACCCATCATAGACCGCATTACCGTGGGGAATTAGAATGGGATCCCCACCCTCCGCTTGTTCCTGCGAGACGACAAGTGCTACGGCAAGCAATGCTTTACCGTGGGGAATTAGGATGGGATCCCCACCCTCCGGTTGTTCCGCCGGATTACAAGCTGCTACGGTAAGCGCATCCGTTGATGAACGAGAGGTGGAAACACTTTTGACTACTCCGTCCCACTCCGGATCTTATGGTTAACACGGGTATTACGGCACAAGAATCACAGGCGACATTTGTTGTTTAATCCTAGATGGATATAAACCCGTGCAATGGAACCTCCACCATATCAACACAATCCATGGTTCCATTGCCCACCACATAGTCATATTCATAGTTACAAAAGTAGTGGTTTTGATTTTTATGCAATAGTGATAACCATAATACTTTGCAAGTAATTTGATAGAAATACTCAAATGACATGAGCAAGTGATGAACTTGCCTTTCTTGTCTGCAAGATTATGCAGGCAAGGTCTTCGATACGCAATAACTCCAAATTCTGAAATAGCATCATCGTCCAGTAAGGACGATGTTTAAAAGATTGGCAAGGATGCAATAATGCATAAGTATGAGATGCAATCGCTCTAAGTGTGACCTATCCCCGATGATTTAGGATCGGTGAGTTGTAATGATTGGTTCAGGGGTGTGTTGCACTTTTAGAGTGATTCACAAACAAGGTTCTTATTCGAGGTGTGATTACTTGGTATCATAAACAAGGTAAATAATAAAACATAATAATCAATTGAGCACACGAAGAATGATAATTGGCATAATGTTAACAAGTAAAGAATAGTGGTCAGTTTTAGTACTATATGGCATGGTTAATGGTTAATTATCATATACTTTAAAAGAATAACTTTTGAAGAACATGTTCTTTAATAAAGAACAGGTAGGTTAATTAGGTTGAGGGGTTCTATGGTTGATGATGCTTCCATTTAGTTTCTGGAGTAGGTATTAGATGGATCACAACCTAGTTGGATTCATCAACACCTAGAGCATGTAAGGTTGAGTTAAACCTAGGCACCCTAAGCGATTATTCATACAAGGTTGCTGTCGAGGCTGGTTCATCTTGTTGGTGATAGCTAGCTAGGGTTTATAGGTCCTATAAAGCGAGGGTTGTATGGCTACTTTTTGTTTTCTTCAAAAGAATAACTTTTGAAGAACATACTTCTTAAGTAATAAGAAGTATCTCAATTAGAGTTGAGGTTATCTAGGGTTTATTATTGGATCCACTAAAGTAGGAATGGTGGTTTCCTAAATAGGATGCTTAATAATTATCTCATACTAGCAGGGTTTAGTGTGAACGGGGTATGTAACGTCAAAATAATAGGTATGGTTACTATTAGGGTTCATCACCATGGTGTGATGCTAAATAGGAATGAATAAGGATGATGGTTTTGACAGTAGAAGCTAGGGTTTGTATTTGGTTTGCCCTTATTTGATCAATTAGGTTGGATAGGTATGCCTACATGGACTACTAAATTATTGATAATAGGGCTCCTACAATTTTAGGTGGCATGGCAAGTATTTATTTGCTGTTATGATTCTATGTATGAAAATAGTACGCCATGATTACAAGTGAGGATCTAGGGTTTAGGTCTTAGAAGTAAATTAGTGTTCAAATGAAATAGTGGAGCTATGTTCTAAATGGCATTAGGGTTTTAGGATCCCACATGAAATTATGGGGTTATCACTTTGTTTCATAATGGAACTAGGGTTTCCTAATTACTCTATAATTCTTGTATTAATAACTTCATTAATAAAGTTGAAGTTATTAATAACTTTGAAATTAAAATAGTATTGGATTTGTCCTTTTATTATTTTTAAAGAATTAATAATTAAAGTAATTATTAATTAGGATTTAAATCCTCCTATTAAGGATTTAATAAATTATAAGCAAAGAAATTAGTTTTATTATTTTGCTGATTTTCTTATTGGTTTTTATTAATTTTAGAAGTTTTTGTTAATTATTGAAATTTAATTAAATTTAAAATTAAATTTAAAGGTTTAAATAACAAGTGTTAAATAATTAAATTTTTATTGAAAATAAAAATTTCATATTATATTTTTATTGGATAGAGTTCTCTTTTCTAAGAATTTTAATATCACATTTATATTTTTCTGACTTTTTATGAATTTTCTACAATTATTTGAAGTTGTAGGTATTTTGAGATTTAATTGAAACGAGAAATAACTAAACTTACCCAGATAGTTCACCCACGCAGTCACTGACTGGTGGGGTCCCTACTCACGTCAGCTGCCACGCAATTTTGACCGAAGTCAAAATCCGGACCGTGGCAGCTGGAGCTACGGCCGGCGGCCGATCGAGGTCGATGTCGATGCTAGAGGACTTCCGCGGTGTGGCGCGTAGTGCTCATTCGCATCAGCGTGACTCGGGGAACCTAACGGTGGTCTGCGCCGCTAAGTATTGGTCATCGGAGAGTGGCCGGCGGCGAGGTGAAACGGCGGTGCTCCGCGAGCTCACGGTGCGGCGAGGCTACGGATCATACTCGAGCAAAGCGAGCACATCCGGAGATTGAGGAGCTCACCAGAAGCACGTATGGCTTGACGGTGAGGTCGGAGCTGGCCCAAATCGCCGGATTGAGCCATTACCGGCGCCGGAGAAGATGGCCAGGCGTGGTCTATTGAAGACGTGTTGGCTCGATTCCCGGCGTACGGTGACCAAGTCGAGGACGACGCGTCCACAGCGGTGCTCACGGCGGGGCTCGGGGATGCTCCATTCGTCGCGGGTGAGAATCGGCCGGTCGGCTAGGGTTTCCGTACTGGGAGAAATTCTGGAGCGAGAGGAGAAAAGAACTGGGGCGAGGGTTCGTCGTGGGCTTTATACGATGCCAGGAGGGTGCCTCGTCACGAATTGTAGTAAGGAGAGGCTGCCAGCGAGAGGGGAAGGGAAGCACGACGTCGAGCTGGCCGGCATGCGTACTGGAGAGGATGAGGACGACCCTCTCCTCTCTTTTTTAGACGAAGGGGTACTTTGGGCCAGGCTGGGCTGTGGTTTGGGCTGGGCCTAACGGGCTGCTCGGGTGGATTGGTGCTGGGCTGCGGTGGCCCAACCGGTAAGCCTCTCCTCTCTCTTATTTTCTTTTCTGTTTTCTTTTTCTCTTTTTAGTTTTGCTTATTTGAATTCAAATTCAAACTTTGTTATTTTTGCAGGCTTCTCAACTAGGTTAATTTCATCAAGTTGCAGAACAATGATTATCACATCATTCTTTCTATTTATAATAAGTAGTTTATATCTGATTACATTTCATACTTGTTGGCTATTTAAAATAGCAATTAAACATGAGTTTATATTCTCATTTTACTTTCCTTTTTCTTATGAATAAAATATTTTGGAATGATTAGAGTTACTACTTGAACTCAAAGTATTACAGAGATTGTTATTAGAGATTGGTTTCTATTTTGAGAATTTTGTCACTTGCATAAGATTTTATGTGAGCTCATATTTATTAGGGTTTTATCGTCTCTAGTATAACCCCCTTATAAAGGTTAATACTATCACTACATTTGAAAGTATCTCGAGTAGGGATTGTTTCCATCATGGTTTATCTTGTTTACAAAGATAAATGATTGATCACTACACATATGGTTTAATTATAAAACTTAGCATTAGGTGGTTCTTATGTTTTATAATTGAAACATTGGATTTAATTAATGAACCATTAGGGTTCTAATGATATTTACCTAATGATACATGGTTTGAATCTTAATTGTGGTTTAGGTTTTATTTGTGATCACTCAAGTGATACTCAACTAGGGTTGAGATTTAATTCTAGGTTATAGAGATGGGATGTCTCCATATTGCATGTGCTAGGGTTTAATCTCCCTAACCAAAATAATATGGTTACTTGCTTAATTGTTAATGTCCTCCTTTAGCTACTAAGGATCTGAGAATTGGTTTTCTCTTCTACCAATTAACTTCTATTCTTATCTTCAATTTATCATTAAAGTAACTACATTGGTTATAGTTCTTTTTATAGTTAACTTTGGTCATATGAATATATGGTTTCTCACCATATAAAGCATAGAGTTTAACTCTAAGGTTTTCTTAGGTTCGTTTAATTTCTGAAGTATGGATATGGTAGGATTGTACTTATGATCACCAAGTAGTTCACAAGTAAAGGTTGGGATATAAGTCTAGGGTTGCTTACTAGTTACCTCCCTATGATTTGATGTGGTGAATAATATCTACTAATCATATAAGTGTTAGCAGTTGGATTATTCTCCTATTTCCCCAAAGCATGGTCATGGATTAGGCATGATCAACTTGTTCTTAGTATCTCTACCTCAATTTCTTAGGGTTTATGATCATCACTCAATTTATGATGATCAAGGTTTGGATTCCTAAGGTATTTCTCATTAACTAGGTTTCTCACTTCCATGATCAAGCATTGTCTTGTTCAACTAGGGTATAGTACTTCTAATATTTGTTTAAGTAGCTAAGCTAAAGATTCAATTGTCTAACTTAATTGAATTAGTTTCCTCCTTACTTTATCAATTCATGGATATCATCTTATTCCATGTGATATTAGGTTATCTCACCACTCCAAGGGAAATGGTTTACAACCTAATACTTAAGTTCATTGGTTGTCCTGTATTCTTTAATAGGTAATTCTAAGATTGGTATGAATGGTGTCTCTTATTTGGGATTGTCTTGAATAATATCTTAGGCTTCTATTAAAGATGATAATTTGAATACATGGATGTATATCCAAGGTTTAGCTCAAGGTTTGTTATTGCTTCTCAATAATTAATAGAACTCTCACCTCTCTAGGTTTGATGCTTAATAATTTGGAATAGAGAAGAATTAGATTCCTTAGTTGGATCTCCTTGTCTTGTTTCCAAGATTAAAGTAGAATGGATATCAAAGGTTTTATGATATGAGCATGGATTAGTTTAAGACATGGAGAAGATAAGTGAAGAATAGTTTCTCCAATTATTGTTACTTGATTTGCAATTGAATTGGTGTTCATAAGTGATGACAAGGATTTCCATATTATAATCTTTTATAAGATCAAGCAATTGATCGTTGAGTAAGGTGTTGTTGTGTTGATTATTAGTTCCATTTGATCTAACCACTTAGATCAAATCCTCTCTTCCTAAAACAAGGTTTTAACAAAGTCACATTGAGGTTTGTAGCGCTTGACTTGATGAGCTACTTCAATTCCACCAAGGTCAAGTGAAACTTCATTTACTGTGACTGTTTTACTTTAAAGCGCGAAAATTCCCCAGATTTTCTATGCATGAATGCAATGCACACATCTGTTTCCTCTATTTTTGTAACCCCAATACCTGGGATATTACAATCCGGTTCTTGCCGGAAAACAACAAGCCGGGCAACACGATGCCGGTAGAAAAAGCCAAGGGGCAGATCGAGGCTACGCCAGAAGAGGCTATGCCGGAAACAATCATGCCGGTAGACATGAGACCGGGCAAAATTATCGAGGTGCAAGGGCAGCGTACGAAGAGGAGGAAATGCCTCCACCAAGGTACCGGCAGGCAAGGGCCGCGGTACCGGAACGCTATGATGAGGCTGATTCAACAACTGAAAGACTTACAGCATACCGGAACCCGTTGGGGGAACGCGTAGGAGAAAGACACCCGCCAGAACGGGATGCGAGGCACCGTCTGGATAGAGTGTATTTATCTGAGATAATTGAGGCAGAAGGTCCTCCTGGCCCAAAATGCTTTGGTCCAAGGATCATGAAAGAGGAACCACCGGTTCGCAACTTCCAATTGCCCCGTGACATGAAAACATATGATGGCACCACGAAGCCGGAAGACTGGCTCGCGGATTACGTAACCGCGGTGTACGTCGCTGGCGGCGGAGGAACCGTAACTGGTGGAGGAAACCGGCGTTGGGCCGTGAGAATTGTACCATCATTATTCCTGGTAGGACCGGCACGTATCTGGCTAAACAACTTGCCGGCAGGAAGCATAAATGGATGGTTGGATTTTGAGGAGGCTTTCGTGCGTAACTTTAGCAGCACATACCGGAGGCCAAACAGGCCACAGCAGCTCGCTTTGTGCATGCAGCGCCCAAATGAAACAGACCGGGATTACCTGACCCGGTGGAACTCGACAAGAAACTCCTGTGAAGGGGTGATAGAGGCGCAAGCCATTGCTTGGTTTTGCAATGGATGCTGGAGAGGTTCACCGTTGTGGCAAAAGCTGCAGCGGAACATGCCGGTAACTTTGGCGGAAATGATACGTGTGGCAGATAGCTACGCATTGGGAGACCCAATGCAATCGGCAGTGCAAGCCGATCTGGCGCAAACAAGCCAGCCGCACCAAGATCCATACCGGGATAACCGGCACAACAAAAGAAGGGAAGATTTTACGGATCGAAGGTATGGTCCGCAGCAAGTAGCCGCGGTGCAGGATAATTCCGGCCCCAGTGGAAGCCAAAGGCAAAAAACCGGATCGCAGCCATGGGCGGGTCCTAAAAAACAATGGGTTGAAAAGAAGCCGTGGGGAGATAAAAAGAATTGGCAAGACAGTACAAGATACACCATGGAATCGGCAATGGAGCAAACGTGCCGGTTTCACACGCCAAATTCGGCGAGGCCGGCAAATCATTTGACAAAAGATTGTTCATGGATCAAGTACCTGATGCTGAAGGGTGCGGCAAAAGATGCGCAAGCACAAGGTTGTTCTACGATACTGCCACCCTCGCAAGACATGTTGCGGCAACAACTGCCACCGCCACCACCGCTTACCGGAGCCAATGCCATACCGGTACAGCATGACCAGCAAGTTCATCAGGTGGAAGAGGGTAATGACCAACCGCCACCGTTGGCACCTTTAGGCCGGAATGTTTACAAGGATCCGCATTTGTGCTGTGTTGTGTTCGTCACTGAGCCAACCGACAGGCAAAGCATGCATCGCCGTTCCATGGAAGTGAACGCAGTGATGCCGGCGGTCCCAAAGTACATGTTGTGGTTAGATCAGGAAATTACCTGGTCATTCAAAGATCACCCCAAGATCATGCCAAATCCGGGTGGTTATGCTCTTGTTGTGGACCCAATCATGCATGGGCCAACGACTCGAGTCAAATTCAGCAAAGTGCTGATAGACAATGGAAGCAGCATAAATATCATGTACCGGCACACCATGCATACGCTGGGGATAACAGAAAACATGCTACAGCCAACTCACACAACATTCAACGGAATCGTTCCGGGCCTGTCCTGCGTGCCGGTAGGAAAAGTCCGGGTGGATGTGTCATTCAGAGGGCGTGACAATTGCCGGGTTGAAAACATTGTGTTCGAGGTGGTGGACCTGGACAGTCCTTACCATGCATTGCTGGGGAGACCGGCATTGGCAGCATTTATGGCCTCAACTCATACGGCGTATCTCAAGATGAAGATGTCGGTACCTCGTGGACCCTTAACTATGGTGGGAAACTACAAAGTCTCACTGGAAACCGCTTCCGCCGGATCAAACCTGGCAGAATCGCTGGTGATTGCAGAGGAAAAAAGAAGGATGCAAACTGCAGTTGCGCTGGCTCAGTCCTCATAGTTGAGCTTAGCGGCAATGAGTGGAAACTTGGGCACACCGGCGTTCAAGCCAACCAATGAGACAAAAGACATCGTGTTGGACCCAGCTTATCCGGAGCGTACCGTTCGTATCGGTGCCGGCCTGAATGAGGCATAGGAAAGCGCGCTCGTCAGCTTCCTCCGTGAGAATCGGAATATCTTTGCCTGGTCTACTGATGACTTGGTAGGTGTTCCGAGGAGCTGGCTGAGCACTCTTTAAATGTCCGGAAGGATGCTAAGCCGGTAAGGCAGCCCTTGCGCCGGTTTGCCGAAGATAGGAGAAAAATCATTGGAGAAGAAGTGACAAAGTTGTTGGTTGCCGGTTTCATCGTGGAAATACTGCATACCGAGTTGCTAGCCAATCCGGTGCTGGTCGAGAAGAAGAAAGAGGAGAACCTCGAAGCAAAGGCTCCAAAGGTGTGGCGCATGTGCATCGACTACACCAACCTGAACAAAGCTTGCCCAAAAGATCCTTTCCCTTTACCCCGGATCGATCAAGTGATTGATTCCACCGCTCGGGTGTGACTTGTTGTCTTTCCTGGATGCTTATTCCGGTTTCCACGTGATTCCCTCGAAAAAGGAAGATCAAATAAAAACTGCGTTCATTACCCCGCACGGGGCTTATTGCTATGTCACTATGCCTTTCGATTTGCGCAACGCTGGTGCAACGTACCAGCGCTGTATGCAAAAATGCTTGTTTGATCAAATCGGAAAAAATGTGCAAGTCTATGTAGACGATGTCGTCATAAAAACTAAGGTAAAAGAAACCTTGATCAATGATCTCCGGCAAACATTTGATAACTGAAGAAGATTCCGAATGAAACTCAATCCGGCAAAATGCACCTTCGGTGTCCCTGCCAACCGCTTGGCTTTCTTGTATCAAGCCGGGGCATTGAGGTTAATCCGGTAAAAATCCGGGCCATCGAAAGAATGACTATACCACAAGACCTCAAGGATGTGCAAAAGTTTACCAGAAGCTTGGCATCGCTAAGCCGGTTCATAAGCAGATTGGGAGAAAAGGCTTTGCCGCTCTATGCTTTGATGAAAAAATCCGATACTTTCGTCTGGACCCCTCAGGGACGCAGCATTTAAAGAGCTAAAAACAATGCTAGCCACTGCACCAGTGTTGGCTTCACCTTTGGAAAGGGAACCCATGCTGTTGTACATAGCAGCAACCAACCGGGTTGTAAGCGTTGTTGTTGTAGTGGAAAGAGAAGAGGAAGGAAAAACCGTGCAGAGACCGTTATACTATCTGAGCGAGGTGCTCTCCCTCTCAAAACAAAACTACTCACATTTCCAGAAAATGACCTATGGCGTGTTCATGGCCGCCACAAAGCTTAAGCATTACTTTGAGGAACAACCCATGAAGGTGGTGAGTGAGGCGCCCATTTCGGATATCATGTGCAACAAGGACGCTAGCGGCAGGATTGCAAAATGGGAAATTCAGATATCACCGTACGTACCGGTATACGAAAGAAGAGATGCCATAAAATCGCAAGCCTTGGCGGATTTCCTGGTTGATTGGGCGGAAATGCAACACAAGCCGCCGGAACAGAAAATAGAGTACTGGAAAATGCACTTCGACGGATCCAAACTCAAAGAGGGTCTAGGTGCCGGTGTGGTACTCACCTCACCAAAAGGAGATCACCTCCGGTATGTTTTGCAAGTGCATTTCAGGGCATCAAACAATGTCGCTGAATATGAGGCTTTGATCCATGGACTTAAGGTCGCAAAAGAAATCGGTGCACACCGGATCATTTGTTACGGTGATTCAGATCTTGTGGTGCAACAATGTTCCGGAGATTGGGACGCAAAAGATGCCAACATGGCCTCATACCGGTTTCACATGCAAAAGATTGCCGGCTTCTTTGAAGGCTGCGAGTTTCACCATGTGCCACGAGCGGAAAATGAAGCCGCGGATGCTTTATCCAAGCTGGGCTCATCTAGGCAAGAAATTCCTCCCGGGATAGCCTTGGCACATTTGAGGGTACCATCGATCAAACCAAGTCAGGAATCGGAGTCAATTTTCGTACCGGAATCACATGTAGTTCCAATGGATATTGATGAAGGAAACCCGGGGGCTGTTCCGGTAAACTCCACTACAAGAAAAGTTCTGATAGACAACGTCCCAAAATCGTCCGCTAAGGGGTATTTTTCATCGCCTATGGGCCTAACCCGACGATATGGGTTCTGTTGTCGAAACTGCGTCAGGCAAAGTCCTACGATGATTTTTCGGTCCGTCGCGCTTGGGCGCCCTTCCGCCACGGAAAATCGGACCGTTGCGAAGTGTTCCGGGAGCCCGTTGACTGCGACGTCATGCAAGCCCGACACGTGCGGATGCCGTTAACCGGCGATTAACGGCTTACTCAGCTGAAACCCGTGGTAGATGGTAGGCCCACACGAGGCCTGCCACGTCTTAGCGGGCGGCACATTAAGTTTGCGGGCCGGGCCAGCTGACTTAGTTTGACCGGTCAACTATATAGCTGGGCTGGTCCATTAGTTACGTGGGCCGGGCCTAACCTCTAAGGTTGACTGGTCAAAACTTTAATGGGCCGGCCCACTAAGCATGTGGCCCGGGCCGAATGCACTCGTTTAACCGGTCAACAGGCAAAAGGGCCGGCCCACAAGACATGTGGGACCCACTTTCCTGGTATCGGGCCGACCCATTTACCAAGTGGGGTCCACCTTAAAGCAAGTGGGCCGGCCCAAGAAGTTATTGGGCCGGCCGATTAGCATCTGGGTCCCACTTTCCTTCTATCGGGCCGGCCCATTTAGTACGTGGGGTCCACATTAGATCAAATGGGCTGGCCCAACAAGCCAGTGGGCTAGGCCAAAAACACAGGTGGGTCCCACTTTCCTGTTAAACGGCCAGCCCATTTAGTATGTGGGGTCCACCCTATAGCAAGTGGGCCGGCCCAAAAAAATAGTGGGCCGGGCCAAAAACACAGGTGGGTCCCACTTTCCTGTTAAAGGGCCGACCCATTAAGTTTATGGGGTCCACCATATAGCAAGTGGGCTGGCGCAACAAAAAAAGTGGGCTGGGCCTAAAACATAGGTGGGTCCCACATTCCTGTTAAAGGGCCGGCCCATTTAGCATGTGGGGTCCACCATATAGCAAGTGGGCCGGCCCAACAAGATAGTGGGTCGGGCCAAAAACACAGGTGGGTCCCACATTCCTATTAAAGGGCCGGCCCAGTTAGTATGTGGGGTCCACCATATATCAAGTGGGCCGGCCCAACAAGATAGTGGGCCGGGCCAAAAACACAGGTGGGTCCCACTTTCCTGTTAACGGGCCGGCCAATTTAGTAAGTGGGGTCCACCACAGAAGCAATTGGGCTGGCCCAACAAGCTAGTGGGCCGGCCCAATAAGCTTGTGGGGCCCACTTTTCTGTTACGGGGCCGGCCCAGTAGTGGGTGGGGTCCACCTTAAAGCAAGTGGGCCGGCCCAATTAGAGGGTGGGGTCCACAATAAATCAAGTGGGCAGGCCCAATAAGTAAGTGGGCGAGCCCATTTAGTTGCTGTTTATATGCCGGCATAATAGGCGCTTTACGATTTTGCGGGCCGGCACATTTATGATTTCGCTTAATTGGGCCGTTTAAGGGATGGGAATTTGTGATTTAGATACTGAGAATATTTACGCAGCACATGATTTCTGTCGGATAGCCTCACTTACCACAAGCACCATAGAAAAATGCGCGAAAGAACTATAAAAACTAACTAAATATTACATCGGTACGCAAGGCTTTGAAAAAATATTACGAGAACCCAGAGAAATTGAATGGTAATTAAACCTAGCAATACAATGAAGCGATCCGACAATCTTTTAAGTTGTCCATGCACCACCTATATCTGAAACAAAGACATTACAAGTTAAGACAGCAACAATAGAAAGGCAAAGACACTACAATATTGTTTGCCAAATAA
Source organism: Lolium rigidum (assembly GCF_022539505.1). Taxonomy (NCBI): domain Eukaryota; kingdom Viridiplantae; phylum Streptophyta; class Magnoliopsida; order Poales; family Poaceae; genus Lolium; species Lolium rigidum. Next base: position 358,626,575 of record NC_061514.1, read on the forward strand.
TTTGGAACTCATCATTTTGTCGTTATAAGAAGATCATTGTAATGCGCACAATAAGCAAACAAATAGTGCATGCCGCATACCAACAGCCAATATAACAGAGCACGTTAAAATGAAACAGCAGACTTACCTATCGTCGAGTCCCATGCAAAGCAACATGTTCGGGAGTACAAAATTGGCATGAACAACATAGTAGCAGAGGCTATAAATTTTGTAACAACGGCGAGCAAGATGAAGTTATGATGGCTACATCTACGAGAGGGGAATGTAAACCAAAAATAGAAGTTACGATGGCAAAAGCTAAAGAGGAGGGAATGTGAACCAACATGTGCCAAGTGCAATTACTTCAAATTGGCCGTGAACTAAATAATACTCCTGAACTTATAGTGAAGGGGATGCAAATCAAGATGTTTCGGGGTATAAACTTGTAATGAGCAACACATAGAGGATAGTTAATGCTTGGAGCTTAGGATGGACCAGATGACAGAATATAGTGGGATCACCTGTGAACTTGTATAAGAGGGAATGCAAACCAATATGTTCAGCATTCCATATGTGAGCGTCATGCCAAGTCAGAGAAACAAGTCAATAATGCAGCTTTTGAAGAACAAGATGGCACACAAAGTTATTATCTAGTAGTATGACAAGTTTATTTGTACTACGGAGCTAGATAGCGAGTGATAGCATGCCAAACTAAGTCCTTAACTTTGTTAGCTTACAATGAACTAGATACAAAACAATGGCATCACCCGTAGTACGGGGAATTCAAGCCAACATGTTCATGGAGTAAAAAATTGGCACAAACAACATAGTAGCGAGGCCATAATTTTTGTAACAACGACTGAGCAAGATAAAGTTATGATGGGTAGATCTACAGAGTAGGGAATGTAAACCAAATATAGAAGTTACGATGCCAAAAGCTATAGAGCAGGGAATGCGAACCAACATGTGCAATTACTTAAAATTGGCCATGAACTAAATAATAGCAGGATGTTACTATAATAGCTAGGAATAAAACAGATAGGAGTTATAATGGCATCACTCATAAACTTGTAGATAAGGGAAACAAATCAATTTGTTTTGGGATATGAAGTTGTAATGAGCAACACATAGAGGATAGTTAATGCTACGGCTTAGGATGGACCAGAAACGGAATATAGTGGGATCACATGTGAACTTGTAGAAGAGGGAATGCACACCAATATGTTCACCATTCTATATGTGAGCGCCATGCAAATTAAGAGAAACAAGTTAATATTGCAGCTTTCGAAGAATCAGATGGCAGACAAAATTATGACAGAAGTAGTCTAGCTGTGGACGAGTTCAAATAAATTTGTACCGTAGGATGGCGAAGCGATAGCATGCAGGAACTAATAGCGGACGGTTACTTTGTTAGCTTACGACGAAGTAGATAGAAATAACAATGGCATCACCTGTAGTACGAGGAATGCAAACCAACATGTTCAGGGAGAACAATATTGGCATGAACAAAATAGTAGCAGACCTATAAATTTTTTAACAACGGCGAGAAAGATAGAAGTTATGATGGCTACATCTACGGAGCAGGGAATGCATACCAAAATGTTCAATCGCTTAAAGTTAGCAATGAACTAGAAAATAGAAAGGTGTTACGGTCATATCTAGGGATGAACTAAAAGAGCTTGAGACAAACAAGCATACGAACCTTGAGAACATGGCGCTAAAACAAGGAACTTACATTAGGAGAAGCACTCGTGGGAGTCACGATAGATCTTCACTGGGGTTGATGAGATCCGGTGATGAAGTACGCTACATGTGCTACTTGGGGTTGGAGGGACGGCCATTACGCTTCATGGCTACTCATCTCATCTGCAAAAGCGTAACGGCGCGTCGTTAGCACAACGCGAGGTTCCCCAAGATTAAACAAGGACTTGCGAGGCAAGCAATAGAAAGCGGCGGTAGAAGAGTTTAGATCATGCACGGCGCCGGTGAAGCAGATCCGGTTCATGCATAGCGGTGTCGGTGAGCAAGATCCGATGCGGTGGACGACGGATCCGGCGAAGCGGCTCCGGTGGGGTGGACGATACCGCATGGTGAAGCGACTGCGGTAGACTAGCTGGATGAGCATATGGTTTCGAGGTTCGACGGGGATGATCCGGTCCGGTCGATGACGGCATCGATGAAGCGGCTCCGAGCGAGCAGCCGGATGACGAGATCGCGAGGCCTCGGGTAGGCCGGGGAAGTCCGGCGGGGATGTTCCGGTGCGGTGGTCGTGGAGGTGGGAGAGAGGGACTTGGGAAGTTCCGGTGGGTGGTCTGAGGGAAATGAATTTTTTTTGGGAGGGTTTCCGGGCTAGGGAGGTGGTGATCCACAAAATTACGGGCATACTCCCCCACCAACCGACTTTGCTGTCATCTCCACAGGAAAATGAATGGGAATTTGGAAGCGTGTGAAATTTTTGTATTTTGTGGGCGGGAAGTTTTGCCGCTATGAGATTTTGAATTTGGCTAAAGTCCAACTATAATGATAAAAAATTGTGAGACCATACTAGTACCTCTGTTCAAAGCCGAGTGCAAAATCAAATCATCATCACCTTGAATATAGGTCACTACTACCTTCATACCGGTTTAATAGGCAAATACGCATTTCGAGAAATAAGTTTGACTACAAATTTAGTCAACAAAATACGAGATATATGATACAAAAAATTATACCAGTGGATTCATATTCAAAGGAAGTTTCCAATAGTATAATTTTTATGATACATATTTATATTTTGTTGACTAAATTAGTAGTTGAAGTTTTTTCTCGAAATGCGTAATAGGCCTATAATCCGGTATGGAGGTAGTACCATGATCACGATCTATCTTCTGGACAGAGATCCACTGCCCCCACGTTCACAGGGCACAGCGTGACCCGAGGCTTCCCATCCACCATTCGTTTCAATCCAACGGCAAGGAAAGCAACAGCGTGACCCGATTAATTTCTGCTGAACTGAAGAGCTGTTGTGTTCTCTCGAACCTAAAGAAATAGAGAAGGGAACAGAAGATGATTTCGGTTCCGAGCGCATCTGGCCGGGCCAAACATGCGTACGGAGTACAAACTCAGTCGGGACGACGCATAGTGGCCGGGCCGTTCGCAGCGACGCAAACATGCCCAAATCTGCGTCTCGGATCTGTCGCGCGGATGATGCGTGGACGCGTAAAGTGTCCGCTTGCGTCTGGCGAACGTTTCGTCGGGCTCGCTTGGCAGTGACCCAGCGTCGATGCGTCTTCTCAGCGGCGCCGCTTCGGCAGTCTGCGGCCGCGTAATTGCAATGCCTCGCGTGGCGCGCGCCGTCACCTACCTCTGCGACTGGCGATGCCACGCGTGCAGCGGCCGTCGCCCGCCCTCGGACATATATATACGGGGTGCGCGCATATCGTCTCCTCCCACACTAAACCCTAGCCGATGCCGCTCAACCTCCTACTCACCGTTGTTTAGTGTGGGAGGAGATGATATCGTGCGCTCTGTTTATATAGGTCGGTGGCACGCGATGGCCGCGGCACGCATGGCATCGCCATTCGCGAGAGGTAGAGTGACAGCGCGTGCCACGCGGAGGCATCGTCATTTATGCTTCCGCGGACTGCCGGCAGCGGCGCCGCTGAGCCGACGCATCGACGCTAGGTCACTGCCAGGCGGGCCCAATGAAACGTCCGCCAGACGCGAGCGGACACTTTATGCGTCCACGTAGCGTCCGCGCGACGGATCTGAGGCGCATATTTAGGCATGTTTACGTCGCTGTGAACGGCCCAGTCACTATGCGTCGCTCCGCTGGAGCGTGCACCAGACGCATTTTTGGCCCGGCCAGATGCGCTAACCGAAATCATCTTATGTTCCCTTCTCTGTCCTCTGCTCGGGTTTGAGAGAAACGAGCAGCTCTTCGGGTTCATCGCAAATTAATCGGGTCCTGCCTTGCTCGCTGCGTTGGTAGCCAGATAGTGGATGGGAAGCTCGAGGTCACGTTGTGCCCTGCGTGGGGACGCACTGGATCTGTCCCTATCTTCTTAATCCCATTCAAAAATGCGTTTGAAATATTTCAGGATTGGTGGGAGATTTTGCCGCTTGGCTGATATTAAATTAAACCACACGTTCGACAATTCAAACTT
>NC_061514.1:358630798-358647370 GCF_022539505.1 Lolium rigidum
TTAGCCATGGTTTGTGAAAGAAAGGTTGGAAGGAGTGCCACCCAAAAATAAAAATAATTCATGGGAGCCGCTCTTGAAGGTTTGTCTAGCAAGGGGGTTAGAGTGCCCACTACCATTCGTTGACAACAACAAACACCTCTCAAAACTTTACTTTTATGCTCTCTATATGTTTTCAAAACCAAAGCTCTAGCACAAATATAGCAATCGATGCTTTCCTCTTTGAAGGACCATTCTTTTACTTTTATGTTGAGTCAGTTACCTACTTCCTCCCACCTTAGAAGCAAATACTTGTGTTAACTGTGCATTGATTCTTACATACTTGCATATTTGCATTCATCATATTACTTTGTGTTGACAATATCCATGAGATATACATGTTGAAAGTTGAAAGCAACCGCTGAAACTTATATCTTCCTTTGTGTTGCTTCGATGCCTTTACTATGAACTTATTGCTTTATGAGTTAACTCTTGTGCAAGAATTTTGATACTTGTCTTGAAAGTACTCTTCATGAAAAGTTTTGCTATATGTTATCTATTTGTTAGCAACTATAGATCATTGCCTTGAGTCACTTCATTCATTTCATATGCTTTGTAATAGTATGATCAAGGTTATGTAAGTAGCATGTCACTACAGAAATTATTCTTTTAATCGTTTACCTGCTCGGGACGAGCAGGAACTAAGCTTGGGGATGCTGATACGCCTCCGACGTATCCATAATTTCTGTTGTTCCATGCTTGTTTTATGAAAATACTTACATGTTTTGCTTGCACTTTATGATGTTTTTATGCGTTTTCCGGAACTAACCTATTAACAAGATGCCACAGTGCTAGTTCCTGTTTTCTGCTGTTTTTGGTTCCAGAAAGGCTGTTCGGGCAATATTCTCGGAATTGGACGAAATCAACGCCAAACCTCCTATTTTCTCCGGAAGGCTCCGGAACACCGAAGAAGAGTCGGAGAGGGGCCAGGGGGCCACCACACAACATGGCGGCGCGGGCCAGGCCTAGGCCGCGCCGGCCTAGGGTGTGGCGCCCCCAGGTGCCCCCCTGCGCCGCCTCTTCGCCTATAAAAGCCCTTTCGACCTAAAAACGCAGTACCAATTGACGAAACTCCAATTCGGGGGACAGAAGTCTCTGTCCCGGCACCCTGCCGGGACAGGGAAGTGCCCCCGGAAGCCATCTCCATCAACGCCATCGCCTCCATCATGCTCCGTGAGTAGTTCCCCCATGGACTACGGGTTCTAGCTGTAGCTAGTTGGTATTCTCTCCCCCATGTACTTCAATACAATGATCTCATGAGCTGCCTTACATGATTGAGATTCATCTGATGTAATCGGTGTTGTGTTTGTCGGGATCCGATGGATTGTTACGTTATGATTGTCTATCTACAAAGTTTATGAAGTTATTGTTGCTGCAATCTTGTTATGCTTAATTCTTGTCACTAGGGCCCGAGTGCCATGATCTTAGATTTGAGCTCTATACTTATTGCTTAGATTGTATCTACAAGTTGTATGCACATGTCACTGTCCGGAACCAAAGGCCCCGAAGTGACAGAAATCGGGACAACCGGAGGGGATGGCGGTGATGTGAGGGACACATGTTTTCACGGAGTGTTAATGCTTTGCTCCGGTACTCTATTAAAAGGAGTACCTTAATATCCAGTAGTTTCCCTTGAGGCCCGGCTGCCACCGGCTGGTAGGACAAAAGATGTTGTGCAAGTTTCTCATTGCGAGCACGTACGACTATTATTGGAAAACATGCCTACATGATTAATGATCTTGATATTCTGTCTTAATGCTATTTCAATCCTATCAATTGCCCGACCGTAATTTGTTCACCCAACACTTGTTATTGGAGAGTTGCCACTAGTGTAGATAGCTGGGAACCCCGGTCCATATTTCATCATCATATACTCGTTCTACATGTCAACTGTTTTCTGGTGCCATTGCTCTCATATTACTATTACTGCTGCTGTGTTACTGTTACTACTGCTCTCATATCACTGCTACTTTCACATCACCCCTGTTGCTAGTGCTTTTCCGGTGCAGCTGAATTGACAACTCAGTTGTTAAGGCTTATAAGTATTCTTTACCTCCCCTTGTGTCGAATCAATAAATTTGGGTTTTACTTCCCTCGAAGACTGTTGCGATCCCCTATACTTGTGGGTCATCACCTATGCTTCGCAAAGACAAAAAAACAAGGAGATTCAACATATAAGTTTGTTTATGTAAAAATAAAGATTTAATTATCCGTTTGAAATAGCTCAGAGCGCAATACATTGTTTATTGTCTGCAAAATAATCAAGATATCATATGTTTCTTCTACGGGAGGCTGACATCGGGGACCCATGAGCCAGACAGCGTCGTCAACGTTTTAAAGGCGGCAGGGGATGGAAAGAAAAAATAAACCAAAAATCTGTTGGTAAAAAATCCAAGAAAAGAAACATTTTCGTTCCGAGAGGATGACATGCGGGACCCATGAGGCAGCAGCATCCTCAGCGTTTATTGTTCATAGAGGTTGACATGTGGGACCCGTGAGCCAGCAGCGTCCTCAACGTTTTAAAGGCTGCAGGTGATCGAAAGAAAAAATAAGCCAAAAATCGTTTGGTCAACAAAATCCAAGAAAATAAACATTTACTGTTCTGAGAGGATGACATGTGGGACCCATGAGGCAGCAGCATCCTCAACGATTCCAAGGCGGCAGGGAAATATCCAGAAATTAATTAGGGGTTCAAAATAAATCCATCAAAGGAAACTTTTATTGTTCATAGAGGATGACATGTGGGACCGACCTGCCAACGACGTCCTCATCGTTTCGAGAGGGGGGAGGAGATCAAAAGAAAAAGGCAAATAGCCAGAAATTAGGGGTAAAAAATAACTCCAAGAAAGGAAACTTTTATTGTTCGTAGAGGATGACATGCGGGACCCATGAGCCAGCAGCTTACTCAACGTTTCAAAGGCGGCATGAGATCGAAAGAAAAAGGCAAGTGACAAAATATCAGGAGCCGGAGATAATCCAAGAAAAGAAACTTTATTGTACGTAGAGGATGACATGCGGGTCCCATTTAGCAGCAGCGGTCTCAACGTTTCAAATGCGGCTTGAGATCAAAAGAAAAAGAAAGTTGATTGTACATAGAGGATGACATGCGGGTCCCATGAGTCAGCAACTTACCCAACGTTTCCAAGGCGGCAGGGGATCAAAAGAAAAAGGAAATAGCCAAAAATCAGAGGGTGAAAAAAAAATAAAGAAAATAAACTTTTATAGCACATAGAGGATGACTTGCGGCTCCCATGAGCCAGCAGGTTCCTCAACGTTTCAAACGTGGCATGAGATCGAAAGAAAAAGGCAAGTGACCAAATATGAGGAGCCAAAAATAATTCAAGAAAAGAAAGTTTTATAGTACATAGAGGATGACATGCGGGTCCCATTTAGCAGCAGCGGTATCACCGTTTGAGAGGCGGCGGGGATCGAAAGAAAAAGGCAAGTGAAAAAATATGAGCAGCCAAAAATAATTCAGGAAAAGAAAGTTTTATAGTACATAGAGGATGACATGCGGGTCCCATTTAGCAGACGTCGGTATCACCGTTTGAGAGGCGGCAGGGGATCAAAAGAAAAAAGAAATTGCCAAAAATCAGAGGGTGAAAAAAAACCAAGAAAATAAACTTTTATAGTACATAGAGGATGACATGCGGGTCCCATGAGCCTGCAGGTTCCTCAACGTTTCAAACGTGGCATGAGATCGAAAGAAAAAGGTAAGTGACCAAATATGAGGTGCCAAAAATAATTCAAGAAAAGAAAGTTTTATAGTACATAGAGGATGACATGCGGGTCCCGAGTTAGCAGCAGCGGTATCACCGTTTGAGAGGCGGCAGGGGATCGAAAGAAAAAGGCAAGTGACCAAATTTGAGGTGCCAAAAAAACTCCAAGAAAAGAAAGTTTTATAGTACATAGAGGATGACATGCGGGTCCCATTTAGCAGACAGCGGTATCACCGTTTGAGAGGCGGCAGGGGATCGAAAGAAAAAGGTAAGTGACCAAATATGAGGTGCCAAAAATAATTCAAGAAAAGAAAGTTTTATAGTGCATAGAGGATGACATGCGGGTCCCGAGTTAGCGACAGCGGTATCACCGTTTGAGAGGCGGCAGGGGATCGAAAGAAAAAGGCAAGTGACCAAATATGAGGTGCCAAAAATAATTCAAGAAAAGAAAGTTTTATAGTGCATAGAGGATGACATGCGGGTCCCTGTTAGCAGCAGCGGTATCACCGTTTGAGAGGCGGCAGGGGATCGAAAGAAAAAGGCAAGTGACCAAATTTGAGGTGCCAAAAAAACTCCAAGAAAAGAAAGTTGATTGCACATAGAGGATGACATGCGGGTCCCATTTAGCAGCAGCGGTCTCAACGTTTCCAAGGCGGCAAGGGATCAAAAGAAAAAGGAAGTAGCCAGAAATCAGGGGTCAAAAAAAATCCAAGAATAGAAAGAATTTTGGTTCATAGAGGATGACATGCGGGACCCATGATCCTGCATCGTAAACGGCTCGGTCGGAGAACGTTGAACGAGATGGCGCGATCGAGAAAAAAACAATGCCAGAGAGGCTGCCATCTGGGGCCCTACATCCCTCGGCGGTGCGGATTTGCGTTGACTCGGCCGGCGAACCCGAGAATTCGCGATGCACCACGTCCCGGGCCACCATACGCGACGTTTTGGCCGCTTTCGTCGGGCTAGGTGGCCTCAAAAACGAGAAAAAAAAAGTTTTGACATGCACCACGGAGGGACCAAAATCGTCGGCCATGGTACACCAGCAACCACGGCGCGACTTCAACTTCGTCGGCCATGGCAACTTTTCTTGTAGTGTTAGAGCATGCATATTGTTAGAGAAGAACATTGGGCCGCTAACTAAAGCCATGAATCATGGTGGAAGTTTCAGTTTTGGACATATATCCTCAATCTCATATGAGAACACTAATTGTTGCTACATGCTTATGCATTAAAGAGGAGTCCATTATCTGTTGTCCATGTTGTCCCGGTATGGATGTCTAAGTTGAGAATAATCAAAAGCGAGAAATCCAAAATGCGAGCTTTCTCCTTAGACCTTTGTACAGGCGGCATGGAGGTACCCCTTTGTGACACTTGGTTAAAACATGTGTATTGCGATGATCCGGTAGTCCAAGCTAATTAGGACAAGGTGCGGGCACTATTAGTATACTATGCATGAGGCTTGCAACTTGTAAGATATAATTTACATAATACATGTGCTTTATTACTACCGTTGACAAAATTGTTTCATGTTTTCAAAATAAAAGCTCTAGCACAAATATAGAAATCGATGCTTTCCTCTTTGAAGGACCTTTCTTTTACTTTTATGTTGAGTCGGTTCACCTATCTCTCTCCACCTCAAGAAGCAAACACTTGTGTGAACTGTGCATTGATTCCTACATACTTGCATATTGCACTTGTTATATTACTTTACATTGACAATTATCCAAGAGATATACATGTTATAAGTTGAAAGCAACCGCTGAAACTTAATCTTCCTTTGTGTTGCTTCAATACCTTACTTTGATTTATTGCTTTATGAGTTAACTCTTATGCAAGACTTATTGATGCTTGTCTTAAAGTACTATTCATGAAAAGTCTTTGCTTTATGATTCATTTGTTTACTCATGTCATTACCATTGTTTTGATCGCTGCATTCATTACATATGCTTACAATAGTATGATCAAGGTTATGATGGCATGTCACTCCAGAAATTATCTTTGTTATCGTTTACCCGCTCGGGACGAGCAGGAACTAAGCTTGGGGATGCTGATACGTCTCCGACGTATCGATAATTTCTTATGTTCCATGCCACATTATTGATGATATCTACATGTTTTATACGCATTATATGTCGTATTTATGCATTTTCCGGCACTAACCTATTAACAAGATGCCGAAGAGCCGGTTGTTGTTTTCTGCTATTTTTGGTTTCAGACATCCTAGTAAAGAAATATTCTCGGAATTGGACGAAATCAACGCCCAGGGTCCTATTTTTGCACGAAGCTTCCAGAAGACCGAAGGGGAAAGGAAGTGGGGCCACGAGGCGCCGACACAATAGGGCGGCGCGGCCCAGCCCTAGGCCGCGCGGCCCTGGCGTGTGGGGCCCTCGTGTGGCCCCCCCGCGTTGCCCTTCCGCCTACTTAAAGCCTTCTTCGCGAAACCCTCTGTTCCGAGAGCCACGATACGGAAAACCTTACTGAGACGCCGCCGCCGCCAATCCCATCTCGGGGGATTCTGGAGATCACCTCCGGCACCCTGCCGGAGAGGGGAATCATCTCCCGGAGGACTCTTCATCGCCATGATCGCCTCCGGAGTGATGAGTGAGTAGTTCACCCCTGGACTATGGGTCCATAGCAGTAGCTAGATGGTCGTCTTCTCCTTATGTGCTTCATTGTTGGATCTTGTGAGCTGCCTAACATGATCAAGATCATCTATCCGTAATGCTATATGTTGTGTTTGTCGGGATCCGATGGATAGAGAATACTATGTTATGTTAATTATCAATCTATTACCTATGTGTTGTTTATGATCTTGCATGCTCTCCGTTATTAGTAGAGGCTCGACCAAGTTTTTACTCTTAACTCCAAGAGGGAGTATTTATGCTCGATAGTGGGTTCATGCCTCCATTAAATGCAGGACGAGTGACGAAAGTTCTAAGGTTGTGGATGTGCTTGTTGCCACTAGGGATAAAACATTGATGCTATGTCCAAGGATGTAGTTGTTGATTACATTACGCACCATACTTAATGCAATTGTCTGTTGTTTTGCAACTTAATACTGGAAGGGGTTCGGATGATAACTCTGAAGGTGGACTTTTTAGGCATAGATGCATGCTGGATAGCGGTCTATGTACTTTGTCGTAATGCCCAATTAAATCTCACTATACTTATCATATCATGTATGTGCATTGTCATGCCCTCTCTATTTGTCAATTGCCCGACTGTAATTTGTTCACCCAACATGCTATTTATCTTATGGGAGAGACACCTCTAGTGAACTGTGGACCCCGGTCCTATTCTTTACATCGCATACAATCTACTGCAATTGTTCTTTACTCTTTTCTGCAAACAATCATCTTCCACACAATACGGTTAATCCTTTGTTACAGCAAGCCGGTGAGATTGACAACCTCACCGTTTCGTTGGGGCAAAGTACTTTGGTTGTGTTGTGCAGGTTCCACGTTGGCGCCGGAATCACTGGTGTTGCGCCGCACTACATCCCTCCGCCATCAACCTTCAACGTGCTTCTTGGCTCCTACTGCTTCGATAAACCTTGGTTTCTTACTGAGGGAAACTTGCTGCTATACGCATCACACCTTCCACTTGGGGTTCCCAACGAGCGTGTGCTTTACGCGTCATCAACGCTGTTGTTGGCGTTACGGAGGCAGCGGACGCACGCCTAGACACGCCTCGACCCGCCGCTACCCCGCCGGAGCCCCGCCGTCGACCACCGCCGGTAAGTCCCCGGCCGCCTCTTCTTCTTCCCAGAACCTCTGCGCGCGTGCGTGTCTGCGGGAGGAGACGCCGCCCGATCCTCCCGATCGTGGGAAGGGCTGCGTGGCCACTTATCCACGTCGGCCACAGGCCTGGCCCGCCTGGGCCACTCCCTTTTCTTTTTTTCTCCCCACCTCTCCACCTGGAAATCTCCTGGGCCGGCCCAACACCCACTCCCGCACGACCCAGTCAGTTCCCACCCATTCCTATTTCGTCTGAAACTTTAAATTGTTGTGGTATTGTGACAAAAACCAGCGACACTCTTTCGTTATTAACTCGAGATATACAAACCTAAATCGAGTGAAACAAAGTGAATTTGTTCAGAAATTTATTTATCTTTCAAATTCCACTGGTCCCATATTTTTAGGATTTGTGTACAATTTTTTGATGTATTAAACTTATTCTATGTGTACTGCAGACATAGCTGCTAGCTTTTAATTCACCAAAAATTCATTTGTGACCCAAATCCATTGATTAAAATTTTGTAGTGCTCCTAGTTGTTTTCTTCACCAGCTCAAGCAAGAATTAGACCAATATATGTTATGATAGTTTCTGTGAATTTAAAATGGTACAAGCATGCAGTAGCAATGCTTATTCATATTTGAGAGTTTCAAAACCAGTTTTGATCCAAATCCAATTTTGTAGTAAACTACATAGTAATGCCCATCTTTTGGCACTGGTTTGAGTAAGGACAAAATATGGAATTTTGGTTTTTAATACAAGTTTATTCAAAATCTTTGTTTGAGGATTTGTTTAGGGAGCATAAAATGTTGTTTTTGAATGAAACTAGTTTTGTTGTACTCCTATTAGTTTTGTTAACAACGGATCCAAAGCTCAGATTTATTTGAGCATCTTAGAATTTGTAAGATTTTAAACACTAATTTGGTCCCTCTGGTCAGTAGAATATTTATTAAAAATCTTTTAAAACTTCAAAATTGGTGAATCCAATTTTGTGTGGATCTATATTTCAATAGCTGTCCATAGGTATAATATTTTCTTGATTTACTTGTGTATTGTTCTCTGAGCCAATTAAAGTAGGAAAATTATTTCTGCTTTTCCAAAAATGTCTGAAAATAAAATATGAATGTTTTCGGTAAAAAAACCAATGCACTTGTCTTCTTTGTGGTGTTATCTACCAGGGGATATTTAATTTATGCCATGGTAATAACTGGAGAGGCAATTGCTAATTTGTGATGCTCTCATGCTTTTATTAAGTGAAATAAATTGGTTTTCTTTTAAAAAGTTGTTTTGAAGTAATTGTAAGTCCTTGGTGTGTTAGCCCTTAGTAGAGTGGTTAGATATTTGATTGTTTATTGTTGAATGTTGTTTTGTTGGTGCAATGTGTTGATTGTGTTCCTTTTATATTTTCCGGCGATAGATGCGAACAATTCCGGAGAAGAAGAAGAAGAAGAAGTGGTTCGGACAAGGATTTTATTTATATTGTTGGTATTCTTATTGGATGGAGTTGAAGAAATCTAGGGACAAATAAGCCAACCAAGGCAAGCCATCTTTTGGTCTCTTGCTTTTTATCCTTCTTGATGTGTTCCTTGTTCCATTATATACTTGGTTCCTTGTATCTTGCGTTATGTTTGATCCTCTACACTATGCATACTTACTCCCAAGTATGTTGAACCCCTTGTTGATGTTATGCATACTTACTCCCAAGTATGTTGAAACCCTTGTTGATGTTATGCATACTTACTCCCAAGTTTGTTGAACCCCTTGTTGATGTTATGCATGCTTACCCTAAGTTGATTAGCATAATGACCCTTGTGGTCATTCTACTTGTGATGTCTATGCATACTTATCCTAAGTATGTTTGACCCTCTCTTGACACCTCAATTATCCTCTCATTAGTGGTATGATGGCTAGCATCATGCCCCCTTGATAATCAAGTACACTACAATAAAATCCTTAGGTTGGGAACCCCACTTAAGTTTATGTTTTGGAAAAAGCTTTGAAAACCTTGGGAAGATGAGGTCTTGCCAAAGTGTAGCTTTTAAATGAAAGGTTTAAAAGGAAGTGACAATGTGGTTGTGATGGAAAGGCTATAATGGTGGTAACTTGGGTTTTTGGAAAAACAACACATGGTTCTATGTATTCGCCCGGAACAACCAACCCGCGCAACCACAATACCCCAACATGGGCACGGGGCTTAGCTCGTAGTTTGTTCTTCTTAACATGGGACACCGCACAACTATACAAGGGTAAGGTTACCCCTGAGTCCGGGTTGACGTTGGTGGAGACAATAGTATAACAGGATGCCTTTGGGGCTACCGTCCGGAAGGCACTATGGGTCTCCTGATGTGGCGGTGGAGTCACGCTCAAAGTGAGGTGAGCTTCCACGGTGCCGGGGAGGTACATACTTCACAGGGTAGGATACCATGCTAAGACGAATAGGTGAAAGTCTATATCCGAGTTTTTGTCATGGCATAGTTGATATGCAGGGATGATGCCCACATGATGGACTCACGGATCTTGTGGGGAAAGTGCGCAAACTCTGCAGAGTATAATCTATTCGAATAGCCGCATCCGCGGTCATGGATTGTCATCGTGGTGAACAGGCAGATGCCATGGGATGGCTTAAGTTGGGGCAGAATGTGCGCTAGAGGATTCGGGTGAGGGTTTTGGTAAGGATGGGATGGATTCCGGATGGATTCTTGATGAACTTGGTCTTAGCCAGAGGAGGAAGAAGAAGAACACAAGAACTAGTTCACCTCTAGATCTCTCTATTTCTTGATCATGTAAGGTTACAGGTTTCTGGATCCAAGGTGGCATATATCATAAATCTCCGCGATGGGGTGTGCCCCCTCTTCTTATATAGGGGAGAGGGTGGCTTACAGAGGAAGAAACCTTAGGAAACCCTAATGGCATCTTTGACTAGACAAACTACTTTACAAAGCTTCTTTAGCTACCGGTGACGCCGGTATCTCTTTAATCAGGGAGGCTGACGTCCTCCGGTACCTTTTACGTCATCATCTGCTTTAGCCCCAGAGCTTCGTTTAAAGCTGAAGTGCTTCGCTCATCTTTGTCCTCTAGCTCCTTAGAGCATCTTTGACCAGTCTTGCCGACGTGCTATAGTGTCGCCTGTACCGGTAATCCGGTACCTTCTTAGCTCATTCCGGTATACCCCTCCTGGGATACCGGTATAGACTTACTTAGCCAAAAGGCTAGTTTCTCAGTCCGGAATAACCTTTTAACCGGTAACTTGATGGCTCAAACCATCCGGTTTGGCATGCCTTTGGCATACCGGGGGTCATCCCCCCAACATTAGTCCCCGAAGCTGGTATAGTCCGGTGGATCCTGTCCAACGGACCATGCCAGGTTCCCATTTCTCAAGGTACCGGTTTAATCCTTCCGTCACGCGGCTAAAGCTTTCCGGCATCTTGGCCGAACTTATATCTTGTCATACCGAGTTTTTCCGGCATCTTTGTCATTAAACTCTCCTCGGCGAAGTCGAGAATTTCTCGGGTACAGTGCCTGTTAGTGACATGCGCACTGTGCCTGATGCCAGAGTGTCAGGGGTCACTGTCAACACCCGGATTTTTAAGTCCAGATGCCTATTATGCCATTCCTCGCAATCCCAGGAATATTGTTTTTGCGAGACATAATAGATTGATATCACAACACATCATTCATTACAACACATGATTGTCTTATATAGATGGATCACATGATCCAGTCTTACTACAACATAGTGGATCTAGAGATCCTATTACAAAACACATAGCGGAAGCGAAGTAGTAGCGGTCGTGGTCCATCTGTTCCACAGGCAACTGTTGACGTCAGGAGTGGTCCTAGTTGTCGTAGACGTCCTGCTGTCCATCTTCCTCGTACTGCTGTTCCTCTTCATAGTCTGGCCATTTAAATAGCCAGGGTCAAAGCCATGAGTACTTTAAAGTACTCGCAAACTAATACTAATGTAAGCACTAACAACTATAGTAAGGGGGTGCTACGCTCTAAGTTTATTTGCATAAAGCCAATTTTAGTTCACAAACATTTAGTAAAAGCCTCTTCATTTTCTAACTAACTTAAGTGGGAACATTAGTGTCATTCCCACAACTCTGTTGTGATTCAACTCAAATTCACCATTCACCTTTCAAGTTCAAGTCACAAGTCATATGTCACATTTTTGAAAATGGTCTGATGACGGAACAGTATGGCCTTTCCAACCGTCCATAATCGTGGATGCGGCTATTCGAATAGTTCTACACTCTGCAGAGGTCGTACACTTGTGCCACAACATTTGCAATAATCCGTCAGGGTTAAGCGGCCCTGATTTATCACACTCCGTGTGCGGACTACCAACCATAACCTTTCACTTACATATCCTAGTATAGGCACGTCTCCCCATGAGCTTGGCCTCCCAGTGAAGACAGACAGTCAGCCTGGGAACTGCACAGGGCTTGGGCCGGACATTCACCTCATTTCACGTCATATCACATCATTTCGTTTGTTGTAGAGGCAGCTTTCGGCATGACCCCGATGACGCTTGTTTAGAGGGAACCCATACTAAGATACATAAATTTCCAGTTAAGCCCTACCCATATCAGGTATTGTGGGGGTACTTGTAAAATTGGAATGGTATCGCATCCGAACCCAACCATCAGTTTTTGTAAAGTTCACCATGTCATTCACAAGTCACATTCACCTTCAAAATCTTTCAATAGAATGACTCATCATTCCAAGGTTTTCAAAGTCATTTCATTTCACAAGTTCCCATCTAAAGTAGTCAATTTTATTTATTTAGCACTAGCCACTAGTCATGAGGGGTGCTAACTAGCTTTGATTGCTCTAGGCTAACTATGATGATCTTGCTCTACTCTAGACCAAGTGAATCATGAATCAAAAAGTACTTTTATAAAACAAAGGCAATAAAGCTTGTAAGTAAAAGCTTGTAGTAAAACTTGGGATGGGCTCATTAAGCATAAAGTAAAAATGTGGGGTGCCTTGCTCTTGTAGAGCTTTGCACTTTGCAAGAATGTTATCTTGCCTTGGTTGGTGTTGTGATCAAAGTTCTCTTCTTCTTCCTGTTGGTAGAAAACCTCCTCCTCTTGATAGTCACCGGTACTAGCGTCTATAAACGAATACGAGGATACAATCACCAAACAATACTTAAGTAGACTTAATTAGCCTTAAGGGCTCACACAAGCTATTCTAGCATCACCATATTATTATCATGTTGGTTGACTTTGTTTTCCTTTTAAAGAAAAATAGTTTCCTCTCATTACAAATATTAATTAATGTTTCTATTTATTGCTTTGGGGAAATAACTTCCTCTCATTGAATCTTGTTAAGATTTAATTTCTTCAAATACTAAGGTATGAACACATGTTGACCAAGGTCAACCTCTTCATAATGTCGTGGTATCGTCACGGCATATGCCATAGGGTGGCTAATCGAAGGTGGTTCCTAAGAGATCTCACGGCGGTATCCGGAAGCGGGTATGGGCACGAGCGACACGGCGACGTACCCAGGTTCGAGGCCCTCCTGTGGAGGTAAAACCTCTACTCCTGCTAGAGTGTATATGATATCACACAGTACAATGGTGCTCCTAGAGCTGTGTCCGGCTGCTCTCGGGAGGCTAAGGGAGACGATGGTCTCTCTCACGAGGGCAGCGCTAAGGGTGGAATGGAGTGAGAATGATCGATCCCCTACACGAGAGGGGGTAGTGCGGCTTATATAGGCACCGGCACTTTACATATAAGACCCTATAGTTTGCTGGCCGGCTTGGCCGGCTCCGGCTTCCGCTCCTTCCCGGGGCGGTGACGTCAGGAGCCGTTGAGGCGTAGTGGCCCGTCCCATCCGGCTGCCCAGGTCAGCGGTATGGAGAGGAGGTGTCCCTGTCGCCGTCAGCCACTGTAGCCAGTACGGATCGTCGTTAGCCATGATGGCCTGTCCGGCGCATGGCACTGTTGCTCCACAGTGCCCCGCGCTTTACGGAAGATGAAGTCAGCGTGGACTTTAGGAACCCGGATCACCAACCCGGTTCCTTCCAGTGCAAGACTCGCCAGCCTCGAGTCGGTCTGGGGTACAAACCCCCAGTCGGATATGGCTTGTAGAAGCCGGCCCAGCTACAGCATTGGCGGCCGTAGCCAGGCCGACTAGGACCTAGAGCCAGCCGGCTTCCGGACCAGCCGGCCACGGCGCCGGCCGGCTGCTCCTCGGCCGGCCTTTGCCGCGAGCCGGCCGGTGGCCAGCCGGTTGCTCCGCGTCCATTGCCCTACCCGGGGTCTTCCCCGACATTAGCCCCGAAGCTGGCAAGGTCCTGCGTTTAGAAGGACCTAGGCAGGTTTTCCCGGCTTCTTGAATATACTTGGCGGCACTTGGAGGGGCCGACTGAGAATTTTCATTCAGCCGGCTGCGCCCTCATCCGGCTCGTTCTTGCCGGCTGCTTCTAGCCGGCTGCTATTTACACTTGTGCAGCTTTTGCTTTCTCGCAAGTTTTGATGGCGTCTCCGCCTTGCTGATAACTTTTGGTCCGAGTTGAACTCGTTGTCCGGCTCCGGCTTGCGGCGCGCAGGAGTCTCCGCCGCCTCGAGTCCTGCACCCGACTTGACCGGTCTAACGCCTGGGCTCTGCCGCCGGTTCGTCTGGTCACATCAATGTCCCCTCCGGATTCGATGCGGTTGTGGGCGACGTGGTGTGGCAGTTTCTGGTAACGGCAGCGGTCGTGGGCGACGTTAATGCGCAGAAAATCCGGGCGGCGTGGCCACGATCGCCACGTGGAGGCCAACTGCCCGCCACAATCGGCTATAAATGCCGCGGGGGAGGGTACCGAGGCGGCACTTGCCCACTTCTTCTTCCTCGCGCTCCCGCTCCCTTCGCTCTCTTCCTGCGCTCGAGCCCGTCGCTGCTCCGGCGAACACCTCCCGCTGGCGAACTCCGGCGAGCGAGTCTCCGCCGACCCGCCGTCGCTACACCGTCGAGCCGGCGCCACGGGGCCCCGCGTTTCAACGGAGCGTCCTCAGCCGCCGTCGTCGCCGCCGCCATCGCAAGGTTCCTCGTCGCCCTTTCGTCTTTCGTGGTCAACTTCCTCCTCTTCCTCGACAATGGCCTCCGCCAGCGGATCGTGGCGGGGCTCGTATATGCGAGAGGATGATATCGCGCGGCTGGTGCGCCTCCGCCGGATCCCATCGTCGGTGATCACGCGGGCGCCCGGTGAGGAGAAGGAGCCCGTGCTGCAGCCTGGCGAGCGCGTCGTCTTCGGCGCGCACCTCGATCACGGGCTGGGCCTGCCGGCCTCCGCCTTCTTCCGGCAGTTCCTCGACAACTTCGGCCTGCAGCCGCACCATCTGCCGGCCAACGCCTGCGTCCTCCTCAGCTGCTATGTGGCGTTCATGGAGGCCTACGCTGGCTTGTGGCCGGATATCGACTGAGGGCCGCCTGCGGGCCTGCGGCGCCGCCTCGATCTACACCCGGCCTGGTACGCCTTTCCCCAAAATTCCCACCGTTGACTCGGTGAAGAACTGGCAGATGTCATTCTTCTACGTGCGCAACGAGGGCGAGCTCGTCGACCGGATCAACCTTCCGGAGTTCAACCCGGTTCCTCCAGTCGGCCGGATCAACTGGAGCTACAACGCCCGCACGGCGGATCCGGATGCTGAGGTGAATCAGCTCTGGGACTTCCTGGGGGCGGCCGTCGCAAACGGGCTGACCGCCGAGGACCTCCTCTGCACCATCGCCGAGCGCCGGGTGCTGCCGCTCCAGATGCGCACCCACAAGATCGGGCACATGTCCGGCCGGTTCGATCCGAACCGGACGTCCACAGCGCTGGTCTCCAAGGCCCAGGTCGCCCGCCGGGTGAACCACATCACCAAGGCGAACATGCCTGAGGAGTGGAGCTACGGGCTGGCGCCCCGTGACAGGGAAAACCCGCCCGAGCTGGTAAGTTTCGTGTTTCCGTCAACTTCTGGCTTGCGGCAGCGAGGCCGACTTCCCTTTTTTCTTCTGCCGACTTCCGGCTTGTTGTTTGCTCATGTTCTGTTTTTCTAGCTCTTCTCCCGGCAAAACGCCGAGGACGGCGACCCGGCGACGAGGAGATGGACGCCGGATCACGCCGATCCGGCTGACCAAGCCGGCGACCAGGCTGGCGACGACGACCTGCTGCAGGCGCCCGACGTAGGCGGCCAGGGGGAGCACAATCCGCCCCCCTCACCGGAGCAGCAGGAGGACGAGGAGCCGGCGACGTCCACCACGGGGCCAATCCCCGCCGTGCCCCTGCGTACGAGGCCGCCAAGCACCACGGCGACTTCGGCGCCCAAGGGGAAGAAACGAGTCGCCGACCCCCGCGCCACTGCCGCCTCGGAGGCGAAGGCGAAGAAGCTCCGCCGGCTGTAGGCGAAGAAGGTTCCGGAGCAGGCCGGGTGAGTTTTCTTTTCTCCCTTGTTTGATTCCTTTTCTTTCCTTCCTTTCTATGCTTATCTTTTCCTTATTTGTTCGGCTAGGGCTCCCATCAAGTTTTCCCAGGCGGCGGCTCCCGGCGGACTCCGCGCGTCGTGTCGCCGCCTCCCTCGACAAAGGAGGGAGTCGACGCCACGGCCTTCGTCGCGCGGACCTACGCCGCCGCCGTCGCGAGTACTCCGCTGCCGCGAGGGCGCCTTCCTTCGCCGTGCCGCTGGCCTCGGCGCCTGATCGCGGCACGCGGGTTGAGCCGACTCGCCAGGCGACGCTGGACGACATGTTCCCGAGCCGGACTCGTCTTCTGGGCCCAGCTGCTGGGGCCGGCCTAGGCATGCCGCCGTCGACCGGAGCCGGAGCCGGCAGCTCTGCGCCGCCCGCGACCGGAACCGGAGCCGGCAGGGCTGCGCCGCCCACGATCGGAGCCGGAGCCAGGCCGAGCGTGGTGGTCGTCGGACGAGAGCCCGGAGGGGGCACCTCGAGCGCCGGAGATGGCTGCGCCGGCTGGGCCGTCTGCTTGCGCCGGAGCGCCGCCACCACCGGAGCCGACTATGGGGGAGCCGGCCGAGGCAGAGGCCGGCAAGGGACGAGCCGGCGCGCACGGGCGCCGGCGCTCGCCGTCGGCGAGGCGGGGCCCCATCGG
>NC_061514.1:358647470-358674889 GCF_022539505.1 Lolium rigidum
CCATTAAGTGGTAGATCTCCCTTACTTCGTGACAAGACGGACGTGCGTAGCAACTCACATGATATTCAACAAAGAGTAGTTGATGGCGTCCCCAGGAACATGGTTATCGCACAACAAGCAACTTAATAAGAGATAAAGTGCATAAGTACATATTCAATACCACAATAGTTTTTAAGGCTATTTTGTCCCATGAGCTATATATTGTAAAGGCGAATGATGGAATTTAAAGGTAGCACTCAAGCAATTTACTTTGGAATGGCAGAGAAATACCATGTAGTAAGTAGGTATGGTGGACACAAATGGCATAGTGGTTGGCTCAAGGATTTGGATGCATGAGAAGTATTCCCTCTAGATACAAGGTTTAGGCTAGCAAGGTTATTTGAAACAAACACAAGGATGAACCGGTGCAGCAAAACTCACATAAAAGACATATTGTAAACATTATAAGACTCTACACCGTCTTCCTTGTTGTTCAAAACTCAATACTAGAAATTATCTAGACTTTAGAGAGACCAAATATGCAAACCAAATTTAGCAAGCTCGGGTGTTTCTTCATTAATGGGTGCAAAGTATATGATGCAAGAGCTTAAACATGAGCACAACAATTGCCAAGTATCAAATTATTCAAGACATTTTAGAATTACTACATGTAGCATTTCCCGATTCCAACCATATAACAATTTAACGAAGAAGATTCAACCTTCGCCATGAATACTATGAGTAAAGCCTAAGGACATATTTGTCCATATGCAACAGCGGAGCGTGTCTCTCTCCCACACAGTGAATGCTAGGATCCATTTTATTCAAACAAAAACAAAAACAAAAACAAACAGACGCTCCAAGCAAAGCACATAAGATGTGACTCGAATAAAAATATAGTTTCGGGGGAGGAACCTGATGATGTTGTCGATGAAGAAGGGGATGCCTTGGGCATCCCCAAGCTTAGACGCTTGAGTCTTCTTAAAATATGCAGGGGTGAACCACGGGGGCATCCCCAAGCTTAGAGCTTTCACTCTCCTTGATCATATTGCATCATTTCCATCTCTTGATCCTTGAAAACTTCCTCCACACCAAACTCGAAACAACTCATTAGAGGGTTAGTGCACAATAAAAATTAACATATTCAGAGGTGACATAATCATTCTTAACACTTCTGGACATTGCATAAAGCTACTGGACATTAATGGATCAAAGAAATTCATCCAACATAGCAAAAGAGGCAATGCGAAATAAAAGGCAGAATCTGTCAAAACAGAACGAGTTCGTAAAGACGAATTTTAAAATGGCACCAGACTTGCTCAAATGAAAATTCTCAAATTGAATGAAAGTTGCGTACATATCTGAGGATCACGCACGTAAATTGGCATATTTTTCTGAGCTACCTACAGAGAGGCAATTCGAAATTCGTGACAGCAAAGAAATCTGTAAGCTCGCGCTAGTAATCCAAATCTAGTATGAACCTTACTATCAAAGACTTTACTTGGCACAACAAAACACAAAACTAAGATAAGGAGAGTTTGCTACAATAGTAAACAACTTCCAAGACTCAAATATAAAACAAAGTACTGTAGTAAAAACATGGGTTGTCTCCCATAAGTGCTTTTCTTTAACGCCTTTCAGCTAGGCGCAGAAAGTGTAAATCAAGTGTTATCAAGAGATGAAGTATCGACATCATAATTTGTTCTAATAATAGAATCATAAGGTAACTTCATTCTTTTTCTAGGGAAGTGTTCCATACCTTTCTTGAGAGGAAACTGATATTTAATATTACCTTCCTTCATATCAATAGTAGCACCAACGGTTCGAAGAAAAGGTCTTCCCAATATAATGGGGCAAGATGCATTGCATTCAATATCCAAGACAACAAAATCAACGGGGACAAGGTTATTGTTAACCATAATACGAACATTATCAATTCTCCCCAAAGGTTTCTTTTTAGCATCATCAGCAAGATTAACATCCAAATAACAATTTTTCAATGGTGGCAAGTCAAGCATATCATAGACTTTCTTAGGCATAACAGAAATACTTGCACCAAGATCACATAAAGCATTACAATCAAAATCATTGACCTTCATCTTAATGATGGGCTCCCAACCATCTTCTAACTTCCTACGAATAGAGGTTTCAAGTTTTAGTTTCTCTTCTCTAGCTTTTATGAGAGCATTTGTAATATGTTTTGTAAAGGCCAAATTTATAGCACTAGCATTGGGACTTTTAGCAAGTTTTTGTAAGAACTTTATAACTTCAGAGATGTGACAATCATCAAAATCTAAATCATTATGAGCTACAGCAATGGGATCATCACCCCCAATGTTGGAAAAAAATTCAGCAGTTTTATCACAGGCAGTTTCAGCAGTTTTAGCAATTTCAGGCAGTTTTGTACGCTTTGCACTAGGAGTAGAAACATTGCCAACACCAGTTCTTTCACCATTATTAGTAGGAGGTGCAACAACATGTTGAGCATTAACATTACTAGTGGTGGTAATAGTCCAAACTTTAGCTACATTATTCTCTTTAGCTAGTTTTTCATTTTCTTCTCTATCCCACCTAGCACGCAATTCAGCCATTAATCTTATATTCTCATTAATTCTAACTTGGATGGCATTTGCTGTAGTAACAATTTTATTTTCAATATCCTCAGGCTTAGCAGCCATTTTATTAATTAAAGAAGATTGTGACGCAGACATGTATGAGATTCGGTTTTCAGCATTTGCAAGTTTAGTTTGCAACCCAGAAATCTCCACATTCAGATTTTCAAGTTGATTTCCTATATTCTTCAACAAGGTAGATTGTTCATTCATAGTTTTAGTAAAAAATTTATTTTGCTCATATTGTGATTGCATAAAGCTCTTGGTGGATCTTTCAATTTCTAACATCTTTTCCTCATTAAGTGAAACATATCTACCATAAGAGTTACCATTAGCAGGATATGGCCTAGAATTATTGTAATTGTTATTTTTAATGAAATTCACATCAACATGTTCTTTTTGAGCAACCAATGAAGCTAAAGGAACATTATTAGGATCAACATTAGATCTACCATTCACAAGCATAGACATAATCACATCAATCTTATCACTCAAGGAGGAGGTTTCTTCAACAGAATTTACCTTCTTACCTTGTGGAGCTCTTTCCGTGTGCCATTCAGAGTAATTTATCATCATATCATCAAGAAGCTTTGTAGCCGCCCCCAAAGTGATGGACATAAAGGTACCTCCAAGCAGCTGAATCCAATAGGTTCCGCGAAGAAAAATTTAGTCCCGCATAGAAGGTTTGGATGATCATCCAAGTAGTCAGTCCATGGGTTGGGCAATTCTTTACCAAAGATTTCATTCTCTCCCAAGCTTGAGCAACATGTTCATTATCTAATTGCTTAAAATTCATTATGCTACTTCTCAAAGATATAATTTTAGCGGGAGGATAATATCTACCAATAAAAGCATCCTTGCATTTAGTCCATGAATCAATACTATTCTTAGGCAAAGATAGCAACCAATCTTTAGCTCTTCCTCTTAATGAGAAAGGAAACAATTTCAATTTTATAATATCACCATCTACATCCTTATACTTTTGCATTTCACATAGTTCAACAAAATTATTAAGATGGGCAACAGAGATCATCGGAACTAACACCGGAAAATTGCTCTCTCATAACAAGATTCAGTAAAGCAGGTTTAATTTCAAAGAATTCTGTTGTAGTAGCAGGTGGAGCAATGGGTGTGCATAAGAAATCATTATTATTTGTGGTTGTGAAGTCACACAACTTAGTATTTTCAGGGGTATTCATTTTAGCAGTAGTAAATAAAGCAAACTAGATAAAGTAAATGCAAGTAACTAAATTTTTTTGTGTTTTTGATATAGAGAGCAAGACAATAAATAAAGTAAAGCTAGCCACTAATTTTTTTGTGTTTTGT
This sequence comes from Lolium rigidum, assembly GCF_022539505.1. Taxonomy (NCBI): domain Eukaryota; kingdom Viridiplantae; phylum Streptophyta; class Magnoliopsida; order Poales; family Poaceae; genus Lolium; species Lolium rigidum. The sequence continues at coordinate 358,651,388 of NC_061514.1, forward strand.
TTAAGTGCAGCAAACAAAGTAGTAAATAAAATAAAGCAAGACAAAAACAAAGTAAAGAGATTGGAAGTGGAGACTCCCTTGCGGCGTGTCTTGATCTCCACAGCAACGGCGCCGTAAATTTAGCTTGATGACGCGTAAAGCACACGCTCGTTGGGAACCCCAAGTGGAAGGTGTCATGCGTACAACGAGCAAGTTTCCCTCGCAAGAAACCAAGGTTTATCGAACCAGGTAGGAGCCAAGAAGCACGTTGAAGGTTGATGGCGGAGGGATGTAGTGCGGCGCAACACCGGTGATTCCGGCGCCAACGTGGAACCTCGCACAACACAACCAAAGTACTTTGCCCCAACGAAACGTGTGAGGTTGTCAATCTCACCGGACTTGCTGTAACAAAGGATTAACCGTATTGTGTGGAAGATGATTGTTTGCGAGAAAACGGTAAAGAACAATTGCGGTAGATTGTATGCGATGTAAAGAATAGGACCGGGGTCCACGGTTCACTAGAGGTGTCTCTCCCATAAGATAAATAGCATGTTGGGTGAACAAATTACGGTCGGGCAATTGACAAATAGAGAGGGCATGACAATGCACATACATGATATGATAAGTATAATGAGATTTAATTGGGCATTACGACAAAGTACATAGACCGCTATCCGAGCATGCATCTATGCCTAAAAAGTCCACCTTCGAGGTTATCATCCGAACCCCTTCCGGTATTAAGTTGCAAAACAACGAGACAATTGCATTAAGTATGGTGCGTAATGTAATCAACAACTACATCCTTGGACATAGCATCAATGTTTTATCCCTAGTGGCACAGAGCACATCCACAACCTTAGAACTTTCCGTCACTCGTCCCGCATTTAATGGAGGCATGAACCCACTATCGAGCATAAATACTCCCTCTTGGAGTTAAGAGTAAAAACTTGGCCAGAGCCTCTACTAATAACGGAGAGCATGCAAGATCATAAACAACACATAGGTAATAGATTGATAATTAACATAACATAGTATTCTCTATCCATCGGATCCCGACAAACACAACATATAGCATTACGGATAGATGATCTTGATCATGTTAGGCAGCTCACAAGATCCAACAATGAAGCACATAAGGAGAAGACGACCATCTAGCTACTGCTATGGACCCATAGTCCAGGGGTGAACTACTCACTCATCACTCCGGAGGCGATCATGGCGATGAAGAGTCCTCCCGGGAGATGATTCCCCTCTCCGGCAGGGTGCCGGAGGTGATCTTCCAGAATCCCCCGAGATGGGATTGGCGGCGGCGGCGTCTCAGTAAGGTTTTCCGTATCGTGGCTCTCGGTACAGAGGGTTTCGCGACGAAGGCTTTAAGTAGGCGGAAGGGCAACGCGGGGGGCCACACGAGGGCCCCACACGCCAGGGCCGCGCGGCATAGGGCTGGGCCGCGCCGCCCTATTGTGTCGGCGCCTCGTGGCCCCACTTCCTTTCCCCTTCGGTCTTCTAGAAGCTTCGTGCAAAAATAGGACCCTGGTCGTTGATTTCGTCCAATTCCGAGAATATTTCTTTACTAGGATTTCTGAAACCAAAAACAGCGAGAAACAACGAATCGGCTCTTCGGCATCTTGTTAATAGGTTAGTGCCGGAAAATGCATAAATACGACATATAATGCGTATAAAACATGTAGATATCATCAATAATGTGGCATGGAACATAAGAAATTATCGATACGTTGGAGACGTATCAAGCGTCTCCCGTCGGCCTCGTCTCCGCCGATGCTCCCGGACCAACGGCGGCATCGGCTCCTACCTTCCAACCTGGGTGGCAAGGGACAATGCATTAGGTCGGGAAGGAGATGGAGGACAAAATGGAGAGGAGGGGGTGGGAAAAGAGAGGCCAGGGTGACGTGTTTTTCACCGCCACCTCGCGGTGACCACCGATGGTGGCGACCATGCCGGCGTGCAGCGAGGAAGGGGAACGCTGCGGTGCTCCTTCGTGGCTCAGTGGCGTGGTAAAGAAGTGTTGTGGCGAAGAGGAGAGGTTGGGGCGGGGGCGAGGCTTTTATAGCCGATCCGGGCTCATGGTGGACATGGTGCACAAGGTCGTGGGCACGCGAGGGTGAGCGCGAATGGGCAGCTGGTAGGTGGCATCATGAAAGGCATCTAGAGTAGGATCTAGGGCAGCTGAAAACCCGGGGATACGCGTGCTGAACAGGTCACAACTGGATAGTTTCCGAGGCTGCACGCTGGTGTTCGATACGAATCAAATGATGGAACGGGGTTTAGGGAGGGATCTAGGATTTTAGATAGGGTCAAGATACGGTGCCTTCTATACCTATACCTATACCTAATCTATACCTAATAATAAAGGAGCTAAGGTTTCTGCCAAATTTTTAGTCCAACTTTTTATTGGACCGTTTTTCCCTCCCACCAAATCGCATAATACTGCCATATGCCACCGTACCGGTTCAGTTTATAACGTTTCGTCCGCTCGAGAGGCTGCGGCCCGTCGCCCGCGAGCTGAAACTTGGCCTGCTCGTCCATGTTAGGCCGCGTCCACCTCGTCTCTCCCTAGGATTAGTGGATGACCTCTCCTGGCCAACCATCGATCCGATGTTCTGGGCTGAATAGTCCCACATCGTTTTCTTACACCGAGTTCCACTAGTTCATATACGTTCAAAGTAGCCTGGAATATCAGCAAGCTGGGGAATCAACAAGAAAAATTAACATTGATTGGTACCACCGTCGGTGGCGGCCAGTGGAGATCATGGAAACGAAGGAAGGCAACGACAGAGGGGAGTGCTAAGATGGAAAGGGAAGGAAACAAAAAGAAAGAAAAGAAGGAAAAAAATCAAATCAAAATCTGAGAAGAATCAGAGCAAAATCAAAGCTGCCGACCCGTCCAGCGAGAAGGCCGCGACTGCGAGAGGAGCACAGTGCGGTGCCACTACCATCCAACGACCGGCAGGGAGGCACTGCTCTGATTGCTGGCCGGCCGCGGGTCACCCAGGTGTGCGCGAAGGTTGACGCGGGGATTGAATTCGGCGGTGATCCGCTTGACGGTCAGAGAGAGGGGAGCGAGTGGATCCTGGCGGCGCTACGAGGGGAGACGAGCGAGGCAGGGGTTCAGGTAGGTTTCGGAAGGGGCTGTCTTGGGCTTCTGGGTCCTGGCTATGGCCTAGCTGGGCCGGAAAGGGATTGTGATTGCGACCTTTGGCTATGCGAGCTGGCTCCTCTTCTTTCCGGCTCCAGCAAGCGAGGACGAAACCTACAGCCACACTTGATCCATCACGGAAGTTTCTTTATTTTTTTCACCTCATACATGTGGCTGTACCTAACGCATGTCAGATTGATGTTTCTCCTTGGCAGGTGATTGGTATTGCCCGTGTAGTCTCCATTTATTTCTGTTTCTTGTGATTTTTCTTTTGATTCTTGAAAAAAGAATTGTAGTGGATTTGAAAAAATGTTGCAATCTTAAATGGATCTAAGGAATTCTCGAAATAAAGTGAGATGTGTTATGTTACTAGACCAAGGAGACAGTGATATCTGAAATTAAATTTTGGCGCCAGCTCTTCATGGCTTGTGAGCTTGGGTAGAGGTCTTGTGAGACGTGGATGGCGAGATTGCTTCGACCCGAGCAGACTAGCGCACTATCACAAAGTAGAGTTGGCGAAAGTTGCTGGTATCCTTAAGACACTAAAATAAGTTGTTAATGCTTATTCAGGTTCGATGGTAGCTGGGCAAAAAATGAAAAAAAATGGAGCTCACATCCAAGACAAGAAATGGAGAATATGATGGTGGTGGGGCGGAATACAAAGCTGACAAAAGGAAATGCTTGGGTTGGTTGCCAACTAGGTCTGGCCAATTGCTGGGCTGCTCTCTCTCACACGCACACTAACAAGCCTATTTCTTTTTGTTTTCTTTCTCCTAATCCTTTTACAAAATATTTTTTTAGAAAGGAAAATTGCCGTGGTCTAGCAGGAGGTGTCCGTAGGACCGTAGCGAAGCACGGGTATTGTCCTAGTAATAATAAATGAGCTAACGTTTTCTTGATTTGGTCCGTTGTAATACGCTTTCATCCAACTTAAAATACGTCTTCGTCCGCCTCAGTAAAGTTACTCCACGCCCTGGTTTCCTATTAGCTCTCGTGCAGGAAAACAACTCCAGATTGATGTATTAGCTTTCGTATTGGGTACGTTTTCTAGCTTTCACACCCTGGTTTCCTATATAAATTAACTTGAGCTTGAGGAGAGACGTGAGGTTGAGACGAGATCAATCATGATGCAAACGAGATGTTCTCCTGTCCGCTGGTGGCGTCGCGCACGGCTATGCCCGTGACAGGTAGCTAGGCTCAGGATCCTTCATAGTCGAGGAACGGACTGCGCGAAGCACGCGTAGCCAAGTCATGGCAGCGCGCACGGCTAGGAGCTCAGGAACGACGCCATGGCAAATCAGATCAATCCCACCGTGTCGTCTGTTCCAGCAGCCTGTCTATCTTTGCTCGGGTGGACCTACAACCTGGTAATTTGAGTCCGAATATTACACGCGGGAACCCGCCAGGCTGCTTCCTCCCTTAGACCCAAGGCTATTGCTCCGGTGTCCCCCTCTCTAAACTTTGTTCTATTTAGACGGCTAGGATCTGATGATACCCCTTCGTGGGTTAACTTAACGTGTGTGTTTGGTTCATGGGTAAATATGTACGGGATGGGATGGGATGGGATAAAATATGTTTAATTAACGATTAATAGAACTATTAACAAATATGTAATTAACGGGTCCTTTTTCCTTCGTAGCAGAGGCCGGACCTAGCGGAGCGGCCCCCTACCCATGCCTAGCAAGGTCACTGCCCGCACGTATTTAGCGAGGCCGTTTCTGTCGATTGGGTGTGGCGCAGACGTAGCAAGCTCGGTGCTCGCCATGCCATGAAGGCCGCCGCCGCCGAGCTAAGGAGCCACGTTGAAAATCAAGCCCGCCGCTCACCGCGCCGTGGAGGCCGCTGATGCTGAGCTGGGGGGCGCGGAAAAGCAAGCCCACCGCTTGCCGCGACATGGTGGCCGCCGCTGAGCTGGGGAGCCAGACATACGACGGTGGTAGGTGTCGGAGTCGCGTCGATGGCCATGGATTCTCAGGTGGCTAGTGAGATTAGTCATGAAATTCACGGATCATATGGTCCAGCCTTTCTCAGAAATATTCAGTTTTTGGGATGGGATCATCCATATTTTCTGGTCACGAACCAAACGCACGTTTACCCCCTTCAAGTTTGGTTGGAAGGGGGGACACTGAAGCACGCCCCTAGAACCAAATGCTACGCTGGAAGAGAATCGGCGGGTCTGGCAGCGGATGGCTGATCGATCTAAATAACAGATGGAAGCAAAGCTCACAGAGATGGGCATCAGCGAACTCGATCCTCGAGGTCAAGCTACAGCCTGAACGGCCCTGCTGTGATTTTGGCCGTACGCGTGTCAATGTCGTCCGAGTCACGGAGGGAGGAAGATGCACGGAACACGACTTTATGCCATAGCTCGAAGTTGAGCTCGGTGGCGCCAACGAGGTCTTCGTGGACGCCGACGGCTTCAGAGACCTTTAGGACGGGCTTGTGTCGCTGTGGCTGTGGGATGGTGGTGACGGGGAGTTTACTGGTGGCCTGACGGATGGATCGACTTCACTGGCCTCGAGCTCAGCTGGTCCGTCAAACATGGCCGCATCGAGTATTTCGGGCGGTGGAATTGCAGCAGAGCGAGGCGGGTGCCGACATGCATCATGTGCCGGATGCGGTGGGCGAAGCCGAGCAGGGACCGGGAGCAGGATCAGAGTAGTACGTACATGAATGATCCAGGAGAATGTGATGTGGTGATTATGCAAATCGAGGATGGGAACCTATTAAACGTAGAGACACAGGATATTTGGGTGGGATTGGCTCAGCGCTCTAGGGCGTGGCCTGCCTCAATATATATATGGGTACCAAAGAGTACGTACAGGTTACATGATACATATACAGAATATACAGTCTAACACCCTCCCTCAATCTTAACTGTGACCTGAAGTATCCAGTAAGTTAAGATTGCGTCTACATCATGTGAACAGCGGAAGCGACAACGGTTTGGCGAAGATATCAGCAAGTTGATCTTTGGATGAGATAAACCTGATCTGCATGAGCTTCTTGGCAACTCGTTCTCTCACAAAGTGATAATCAACTTCAATGTGTTTCGTTCGGGCATGAAAGACTGGGTTTGAGGACAAGTATGTAGCACCGATGTTGTCACACCAAAGGACAGGTGGCTGTCTCTGGGCAATCCTCAACTCACGCAGCAGAGATTGAACCCAAATGAGCTCCGCAGTGGCATTAGCAACAGCCTTGTATTCAGCTTCAGTACTACTCCGAGACACTGTAGCTTGCTTGTGTGCACTCCAGGCGATCAAGTTAGGACCAAAGAAGACTGCATGGCCCCCCGTTGATCGCCAGTCATCTGGGTTACCAGCCCAATCCGCATCACTGAAGGCCGAGAGCATAGCTGAAGGTGCTGGCCTCAGGTGAAGTCCAAATGTGAGAGTGGAACGAACATAGCGCATGATGCGCTTGACAGCAGACCAATGAGTATCCCGTGGTGAATGAAGGTACTGACAGACACGGTTAACTGCATAGGTGACATCAGGCCGAGTGATGGTGAGGTACTGAAGACCCCCGACAACACTCCGATACTCAGTAGCATCAGCAACAGACAGGAGAGTACCATCAGTAGCAGACAGAGTGTCAGTGGAAGACATAGGCGTAGTAGCAGCCTTGCACTCAAGCATGCCAGCACGCCGTAACAGATCCTGAGAGTACTTCTGCTGTGAAAGAGCAAGGCCATCACCCGGATAAGTGACCTCGAGCCCAAGGAAATAGTGTAGCTTGCCAAGATCCTTGATAGCAAAATCAAAACCAAGAGCCACAATGAGACGATCTGTAGCTAGGGCTGGACAAAAAGCTCGAAGCTCGGCGAGTTAAATGAGTGCTCGTTTGTTCGACTCGTTTGAGCTCGGCTCGTTTTGTTAACGAGCCGAGCTGAGCAGCAGTTTTTGCTCGTTAAGGTTAACGAGCTAAACAATTGAGCTGACTATGCTCGTGAGCTACTCGTTAAGATCGGCAACAACCTATGCTTCACCAGTTTTGACAGCGAATCCCTTTAGTTATCTCAAATTTTTGGCAAGAAGGGGCCAAGCAAAATAGTGCTCTTTAACCATGCTTGAAACTCCTATAGTAGGATCTAAAAATCTATGCTTCCGCTCTTCCTCACCAGGCAATGCACACATGTTTGCTTTACATTGCCTCCTTAACGATCCTTAACGAGCTGCTCGCGAGCGCTCGCAAGAACATAACGAGTCGAGCTGAACAATGATTTCAGCTCGTTATTCTTAACGAGCTTAACGATTCGAGCCTTAACGATCACGAGCTTAACGAGCCGAGCCTTAACGATCCGAGCAACTCGTTAGTCCACCCCTATCTGTAGCTGCAACAGAGGAGCTAACCAGAATAATATCATCAATATAAACCAGAAGATACATGGTGACCTCTGGACGCTGAAGGAGGAACAGGGAAGTATCAGCTGTAGATGGCACAAACCCATGTGAGCGAAGTGCAGCACCAAGCCGTGCATGCCATGCACGAGGAGCCTGCTTCAGGCCATAGAGTTCCTTGACCAAGTGACAGAGATGCTGTGGACGAGCAGCATCAACAAAACCAGGAGGCTGGCGTATGTATACCTCTTCCTCCAAGACGCCATGAAGAAAAGCATTCTGAACATCCATCTGACGAAGATCCCAACCTCGAGTAACCGCAAGTGAGAGAAGTAGCTGAATAGTGGTGGGTTTTACGACAGGACTGAACGTATCCTCATAGTCGAGCCCATACCGTTGCTTGAAGCCTTTTGCAACCAGCCGAGCCTTGTATCGTTCAATAGAGCCATCAGCATGCTTCTTGACTTTAAATATCCACTTGGAGTCAATAACGTTGACACCAGAACGAGGAGGAACCAACAGCCATGTACCATTCTTACGAAGAGCCTGAAACTCAAGGTCCATGGCAGCACGCCAGTGCGGGATGCTCATCGCAGCCTGGTAGTGACGGGGCCCAGCAGTTGGATCAGACTGCGCTTGAGCCAAGCAGGCATCAATCCATGGTACAGTACTGTCAGTACGTTCCTTGGGCCGATGAATACCACTACGACTGCGAGTGTGAGGACGTAGCGTGGCAGTGACAGGAGGCGGTGGAGGAGCGTCGCTTGACGCAGACGGTGATGACAACGCAGCTGAGTGCTGGGAATCAGCGTCGGGCTGCGGTGCAGAGCAGGCGGGCGACGCCGGTGGCGGCCCAGGTGAAGATGGCCCAGCTGGAGCGGAGGGCGTAGGCGACGCACAAGGCGACGCGCAAGGCGGCTCAGGCCCAGCTGGGGTTGGCGAGGCGGGTGGTGAGCTGGCCGGGGCGACGCAGGGGGTGGCCCATCCGCAGGAGGCGAGGGAGGCCGCACGGGCGATGGCGGCCTGGACGCCATAGGCGGCGACGGAGGTGCCTCGGGCGCGACGCGGGTGCATGCGCCATGCACCGATCGACGTGGGCGTCGACTGGGGCATCCAGGACCTCCAGACGAGCGTCGCAAGCAGTACCTGCACCGTGGTTAGGCAATAATACAGGAGAATATGCAGCATCATCAAATTGGCCAGGACTAACAGGAGTGGAGTTTGTGGGTGGCACAGAATGAGATGATGGCATATTTGAGAAGGGAAACAGATTTTCATCGAAGACAACGTCACGAGTGATATAAACACGGTTACTAGGAACGTGTAGGCACTTGTAGCCTTTGTGAAGCGCACTGTACCCAAGAAAGACACATTTTTTGGAACGAAATTCAAGCTTACGGTTATTATAAGGCCTAAGATGAGGCCAACAAGCACAACCAAAAACTTTAAAGAACGTATAATCAGGGATTTCCTTAAACAATAGTTCAAGGGGTGTCTTCATGTGTAGGCTTCTAGTGGGAGTTCTGTTGATCAAGAAGCAAGCAGTGGAAAAAGCATCACTCCAAAAACGTAAAGGTACAGATGCATGAGCAAGAAGAGTTAAGCCAGTTTCAACTATGTGGCGGTGCTTGCGTTCCACCGCATCATTCTGCTAATGTGTATGAGGACAAGAAACACGATGTGAAATCCCAAGTTTGTTAAAGAAGGTGTTGAGATTGCGATATTCGCCCCCCCAATCCGACTGAACATGAATGATCTTATGCTTGAGAAGGCGCTCTACATGCAATTGAAATTGCAAGAAAACAGTAAACACATCAGCTTTGCTCTTAAGTAAATACAGCCAAGTAAATCGACTGTAGGCATCAATGAAACTGACATAATACTTATGAGCACTAACAGAGGTTTGGGCAGGACCCCATACATCCAAATAAACAAGCTCAAGTGGGTACTTAACGGTACGAGTGGAAGAAACAAAAGGTTGTTGATGACTCTTTCCCTGCTGACAAGCATCACAGACTGCTAAGGTTTTATTACTAGATGATGTAGGAAGCTCATGACGACTGAGTACATGGCTGACTATGGGGGATGCAGGATGACCAAGCCGCGCATGCCAATGAGCCGGCGACACGCGCACACCACTGAAGACCTCCGGGTCGGGCGACCCCGATGACGGCGCCTCCAGCGCATATAGGCCCTGATGGACCCGACCTCTAAGCAGAACCTCCCGTGTGGCTCGGTCCTTAATGAGAAGATGAAAGGGATGAAACTCACAAAAAACATCATTATCATAAGTAAACTTACGAACAGATAATAAATTGCGAGTAACATGTGGAACACAAAGAACATTACGAAGGTGGAGTCTACGGGAGGTGCTAGAAAGGAGAGATGCCTGGCCAACATGAGTGATGGGCATGCACTGAACCATCGGCGGTGCGGACCTTGTCATGCCCACGGTAGGGCTCTCGCGAGTTGAGCTTGGCCATCTCACTAGTCATGTGATCCGTCGCACCGGTGTCGAAGTACCAGGTGGGGTCAACTGAGTAGGATGGCGTGTAGCCCGTGTAGTTGCCCGAGTAGCTGTCGGCGATGGCGGCCTGCTTCTCGTTACCACGGCCGTCGTTGCCGATGCCGGGGAAGTCACGTTTGAAGCGACGGTGGCACTTGGACGCCATATGTCCCTGGATGCCGCACAACTGGCAGGTGGGGCGAGGTCGACTGCCGGTAGTCTGCGGAGCAGGGGCACGTGGTTGCCACTGGCCGCCACCTCCAGCGGGCGGACCAGAGGGCGGGCGAGGCGCGGGCGCGCGGCTGCCACTAGGGGCGCCACGGGACGCCGCGTGTGCAGTAGCATGGTCCATGACCGGAGTGGCGCGGCGCTCCTCGACGCGACGCTCGGTGTAGATGAGGCGGGAGTAGAGGTCCCGCTGCTGTATCGGCGTTTCCCGGCCGTTGACATGCTCCACGAGGTTGTCGTAGTCGCTGTCGAGGCCATGAAGAACGTACTCCGTGAACTCCTCATCGCGAAGCGGCTGCCCAATGGACGTCAGTGTGTCCGAGAGCGTCTTCACCTTGTTGAAGTAGTCATGCGCATAGGAGTCAAGCTTCTTGCAATCACCGAGTTGGCGCCGAAGAGCCGTGCCGCGAGCAGTAGACTGCTGCGAGAACGTGTGCTCGAGCGTGCTCCATATGTCGAAGGAGGACGAGGCAAAGAGCACTAGGCCTGCAACACTCTCCGTTAAGGACAACTGCAACAAGTAGACGATGGCCTGGTCCTGGGCAACCCAGGTACGGTGTAGAGGGTTTGGCGCAGCCACCCGCGTGCCATCCGCGAGAAATGCCGCGACCGAGCGCGACGGGCAGGGGAAGCTCCCATCCATGTAGCCGTCAAGATAGCGGCTGCGGAGGACCGGCAGAATCTAAGCATGCCAATACAGGTAGTTGTCCTGCGTGAGGCGGACGGTGATGAGGTTCGCCAGTTGTTGGGCAGTCGGTGCAGCAGCACCATCGGCGAGGACCGGGGCGTCGGGCACCACTGTGGCGTGGGGCAGAACTGGAGCCTCCTGAGGCCCCGCGGCAAACCCCGGCAGCTGCGGGATCGGTGGGCCGGTGAGGTTGGTCGGAAGGGCCATGTACGGCACCATGGGCGCCGAAGGCGCAAACGACGGTGGCGGAGGCGGGAAGGATGGCGACGGCACCGGTGGAACCGGCTGCGGCGGGAAGAACCCACCAGAGAACGCCGCAGTACCCATCGAGCAGAGCCGCCAGCGACGGCGGGATGAGCGGGGCCGTCGAGGCAGGGACAGAGGCAGGGAGCGCAGGGGAGGAGGAGGCCAATGCCCTGGGCTCAGTCATGGCGGCGGCGGCGGCCGGAGAGGGTGAGCGGCGGCGGCAGATGAGAGGGGCGGCGACTAGGGTAGGATTCTTTGACCTAGTCTGATACCATGTTAAACGTAGAGACACGGGATATTTGGGTGGGATTGGCTCAGCGCTCTGGAGCATGGCCTGCCTCAATATATATATGGCCATATAGGTACCAAAGGGTACGTACAGGTTACAGGATACATATACATAATATAATACCCTATATAAAAGCTAAACACTTTAGCGTGCTAATAACGACCGGGCCACTGTAGATGGACTATTTATCCTCCCTTTGGTCCAGTTGTGGTGCGACGCGTGGATTGTTTTTTCTTCACCTCATTGATTCACTCGATCTCTTCTCTTTTTATTTCCTCATTTTCTGCCGGAGTGGTTACCGGTTACCAGTTTGTTAGACTCTTTCCTTCACACTGATGAGATTTTCTTCCGGTAATTGCGTACCTGCCGTTTACCGCGGTCAAGCGGTGGGTTGGATCGGTGCTATGTCACGTTATTTTCTCCTAGCCTACGTGTTTCTCTGGAAGACATTACGTGTCGGTGTCTTCCACCTTCTCTCCGCTAATTTATCTTTCCTAATTTCTTGCTATGGCATCGCATGAGAAAGTTTCTGGGCGTTCCCTTATGGTCATCGGCTCACTGCGCCTCTTTTTTCCCACGCCCACGCCCCCTCCCCCCACCTCCCCGTCGTCCGATCCGGTCGTCTTGCCCGTCATCGCCCTAAGCGGCCACCATGGATCCCCTCACGCTGGTGGTGCCCAATACAGGGGCGATGAATACGTTCAAGGAGGATCTCTAACTGGAGATGCAGATGGGAGAAAATGAGTTGGTGGACGAGGGAGAGGAAGAGGAGGATATGGAGCCGGTGCTTCCTCCTTCTGTTATTTCCTCTTCCTTCAATCCTGCAATTGGTAGTTCAAGTGTGAGCGTACGTCCCTGCAACTCTCTGTGATGTTGATGCAAAGATCAGGCTGGGTGAACGTTTGGTTATTGATGATTCTACTGGTATTGATTTTCTTCTTCTCTTAATTATTAGGCTTACTTTTGCACCTTCTCGGTTCCTGACTGTGTATTCCTGTTCTTTAGGTGGCATCTCTGTTGGAGGGCTAATACTGATTACAGTCCTTTTACAGTTTTACGTCCCGTCCTTTATTTATTTGCGATGGGAAGCTCTTCCTGGACTCTGTCAGGTTATTTTGTCTTGGTTGTGACTTATTCTTTCATTTTGGCTATTTGTGCATTGTTTTTGTCTTTCCTGATTTGTCTTCTTTTTGCAAGTTCTGATGCAGATCGTCTTGCTGGTATGGGCTTTCCGTTTTAGATGGAGCATACATTTCAGAAAATGGTTTCTACCTGAAGTGGGAACCGTGTGTGCACAACCAGGTGGAGGGGTCAGTCCAATAGCTCACTGCCTTTGGATCAGAGTATAGAACGATGGTCACTGTCAAAAGTTCAGAATCAAGTAGTACCACCTTCAAAGAAAAAGTTAAGAATCATGAGGTCACTTCAAGAGAAGTTCAGTAAGAAATCTCAGCAAAGACTCGCCTACTGGAACTAGGAGATTCCAAGATCAGCCAAGTTTCTAAATGAATAATAAAAGTAGGAAAATATAGGTTGCTTGCATTTATGTGGGTACGCTGACCTTACACATGTCAATTGCTAGAATTGGAGCATCTTAAGATGGTCCTTGGTTTTGTTTGAGCTTATTTAAATTGTTTATGCAGTCTCCTTTGTATGGGTTATCAAAGTGTAGAAAAGAGTATGTTAAAGCCAAGAAATGAAGATCTGCTACTTGAGTGATGATAAAAGACTTAAAAGTTGAATAATGACCTGAGGAGGAAACAACTCAATGTACACTTCCATTTTTCATTAACCAAGTTTGCCACATAGTTTTACTGTAAGATCCAATAGGACCTCTTGCAGCTACTATTTTGCATCTGTTTCCGTTGACATATATTCAGCATCCCATAAATTCGTGTTAATTCCTTGACCGGTGTTTCAGATATTTGCCTTCAAATTACAGAATATTGCAGTGGAGAAATATTGCGAACAAACTGTGGGTGGGCGATGGCTCCACCTTATGCATTTCTGTCACATTTTATGTGGCAGATTTGATTAGCATTATGTAAGTTTACGACCGCAAAATCAGACCGCTATTGCACTACACATTTTTATATGAGTATATCTACTGTAGTTATATTTGATGTTCCTTGCAGGTTTCTCCAAAATCTGGAGTTAACAATACAACAGATAAGAAAACAGGGGATGACATACATATTGGACAGAGACACGCACTTTGAATGGTCGTCATATTCTGGGAAGCCAGTGCAATATTCTTTTTTTTATATTTGGAGAATTGGTTTCATACTAATGTATGCAACCAGGTAGATGGAAGAAATCGATCAATGTCTGAGTTTTGATTTTTTGTCTCAGAAAATTCGTTTTCACTGTCAGAATCAGCTGAGTTGTTCCTTCCAAAATGGTATCATTGGAATCAGGTGATCTCTCTCATACATTTCTTCACACGTGTATTGTATTAAATATAAACTTGGTCAAACATTTTTTGTCGACCATAATTTATACTGCATTATGTGATAGGAAGTCCATTCTGGAGATTTCTGTACTGTTCTTAAGAACCGCTTTATGTAATTATTGTTGATCAGGAAATATCAGTCTATTGTTGAACATGACTTTCTTTGTAAAGAGGAATTTTGTACTCCGTATATCACATACTTTGCTTCCTGAAATAATTTGATTGGCTGATCACTATGAAGTTTGCTGATCAATTACCTATGCCCCTTCTTCTTTTTCCCTTGTGGTTCGAGGATATAGGCCCAGAGGCATTCCTGTGAAAATACATAGCTGAGGTGTGTGCATCTGTGAACTTTCTTCAGAACATACTGAATTAGAATCTTTACTATTGTTGCAAAATTCCCATGTGTTGGAAGTTATCTACAATAGGGCAATGTTACCCTTACAGATTCCACCAAATACTATTAGCTAGAGCTGACTCTTTTTTTAGAGATAGTTAGATGGTACTTTGTTGTTATTTTAGTACCTAAACGTTGTCTTTTTTTGTTTCTTCTCAACTGTATATACAGGGCTTATTATTCCTCAGGCAAATACTATTAGCTAGACCTGACTCTTTTTTCGGAGACAATTAGATGGAACTTTGTTGTTATTTTAGTACCTAAACTTTGTCTTTTTTTTCTTCACAACTATGCAGGGCTTCTGATTCTAATTGAACATGCCATCTTGCTATCCAATCTCCAGGCCACACAACAATACATTGAATCCTCTTCTAGGAAAATACGTTGGCTTCTCTTCCAAGAAAATGTAAGAAGAAATCCAGCAACGAGATGGACTTTCCACGCCAGGACTAGATACTCTAGCCATCATGCCTGGGTTCTTCACGCCGTGCCAATTGAAGAAGCTTCGACTGATGTTGGTGAAGGGGGATTGCTAGCCATGATCATCACAAGGTTTTTAACACAATCTTCTAATGTACGACAACTAAACCATTGTATGATGCAGTGTAAGTCAGGGTCTTTCGTAAAATCAAGCTTTTATGGTCAAAGTGCGGCTAGACCGATGCGTCTTGCTACATTCAGAATGGCCGGAACACGGGCGCGGCGTGCCGCCGCGCCAAGGCTTCCTAGTACAGTCTAACAGAACCTCAGGATAATACATCAGTATGAAAGGCAAAGAAAACTCAATGTGGACATCGCAGGCAAACCACGATCAGCAACCAAAACGATGTCTTGTCCAATCTAAGCAGCTGCCTGGATGCAAATCTGAACTCACGCTGTTTAACTGTGAGCTTGCCGATCTGAATAAATACAGATCCGAAAAACAACTCCGACATGGTCGCTAGACAACCCAAAGATCGAAACTGCATACCTAGATTATGACTTCGGCTTCTGCTTAACACGGACTGTCACTAGTAGAAACAAGCCCTTTTGCACCGGTTTTTAAAGGCCATATGCACCGGATGGCCAACCGGTGCAAGCCATCCGGTGCAAAAGGCCCCCCCCTTTTGCACCGGTTGTCTTACGAACCGGTGCTAAAGGGATCTCCACGTGGCCGGCTGTGGGGCGCTCGGCGGGGGAGCTTTTGCACCGGTTCGTAATACGAACCGGTGCAAAGGGCTGTGCCGCGGCAGCATTTTAGTGCCCTTCCCTGCCGCGGCAGAGTCTGCCGCGGCAGGAATTGCACTAAAACGCTGCCGCGGCAGAGACTCTGCCCCATTCGAAACACGGTATAATATTAATGCAGACAATTCAAATATATATATATAGTAAACCATTATATTACATATATATATCGATCAAAGTGACACACGAGTTCATGCATATATATATATGTCTACATCAACGGTGATTTTGCATGTCGGCCACATAGTGTTCTCTGTCTGGAGCTATGACTTGCTCAAGTAAGAATCCCGCCAGCTCTTCTTGAATTGCTCGTACATGCTCGGTTGCTAGAAGACCGTTCCGCAACCGTTGGATCTAATAATTTAAAGAAGGTACGGTGGTCAATATATATATGTGTGTGTATGTGAATGAAACAGAAGGTGATAATATAAAGCCATGAATGTTGTTTACTTACATCAAGTTGTTCCAAAATGTCCCTCTTATGGTGGGTATTCGGCGGATGAACTCGCAAACGTAGAACCCGCATAAATTATTCCCGTCCTCCTGCCTCAAGCACTTTACGAGAACAAAGTTCAATCAAAATAATATATATATAATCAAGGATGATAATAATGGTATATTGAAACTAGAATCAAAGAGATGCGCGGCCTAGCCAGTAGTACTTACCGGTACATGTTTTATTCGAAGTTCTTTATTCTTTAAACCCGGAGACTTGTTGGTGAACCGTTTCCAAGCCTTGAGGAGGATATCAGCCATGTCCCCCCACGCCTCAAGGGGTTTACTCTTCGAGTCCATGACTTCTACTATCCCGGTGTCGGGTTCAATGATTAGCGAGGATATAGTGAAACCTGCGGACACACATATATATGCATAACTCATCAATTACACTTAACACATGGAGTAAGCGAAAAAGATTTAATGTGTGAAGACGAGTAACACTCACGCGAAGTTGTAAGGAAATAGTATTGCCCTTTTGTATGAGTTTTTCCTTAAGACATATACCAAGTTATTCTCCGTGTCCTTGGGAGAGTGGTCGACGAGTATACCCATTCACGGTATATGGGTCAACGAACCCAAGATCATAGATTTGCCCCTTGCGGCATTCGCGGATCTTCATTCTGCATAGTACAGTGAGAGTATGGTTATATGCATGCAATGGACGAGCCGCGGTAGAAACTTAGTTACATAAATAATACTTACAGACAGTAGGCACTCAGCAGAGATTTGTCGAGGGCGTCTTGGTTGAATAACTGAAATAATTCACAAAATTTGATGTTCATCACGTCATTTCGCCCGTAGTGCTCATCTGTGATTGCCACCATGATCCAGTTCTTACCATCCTTACATGCATCCATGTACCAATTATGCAGTCTTCGCAGCTTGTGTTGATAGATTAGGCAACTCCTCAGCTCCGACAAGAGGTTGCCCGTACTTGTACTCGGTATGCTATTTGGACATCCTCACCCTTGAACAAGAAATCGCATCGATGCGGCTTAAGTACTCGGGAATACTCATACCGGCCGCATCTGCCTCATCTTTGTATAGTTTTACCATCTGCGGATCAAGGCACGATAGGACATCGGGATACACTTGGAGCGGGGGGCACGAGTTTTTCTGGGTTCCAAGTAGGGGAACTGGTTTCCCTTCTACCTTATTTTTTTCCCACCGATCTTTTGCTAACACATTTGACTTGCGAATAGACCGGTCATAGTTCGATGAAAGACTTGGCTCAGGTTGATGAAGGTTCTTTAGCAGTTTCAACTTCTTTTCCAGAGATATAGCTGGCTCCGGCTCAGGCCGGGGCTTTTTCGGTTTCAACATTTGTTGCTTGTGCTGTTCAGCTACGATCTTGGCATTTTCCTCAACTGTATAGTCATAAGGTCTCTTGGGAGCAACCTTAGGCACTCTTGGGAGGGGCTCTTGTTTGCGTCTCGGTGATTTGTTACGACTCAGCATTGTCGTAGCGGTCCGCCTTATGCTCTTAGACTTGGGCTGCGGCGGCGGAGAAGGCTCACGCGGCGGCGAGAGAAGGCTCACGCGCCGGCGGGGAAGGCTCACGCGCCGGCGGGGAAGGCTCACGCACTGGAGACGGCTGCATCGGTGGAGAATGCTGCCTCGGTGGAGAATGCTGCCTCGGTGGAGACCTTGTTGGCGCCTTCCAACCCGGAATCACAATGAATTCCTTTCGCCATAGAACTGTAGTGTTCTTGGCTTCTCCCAGCTCTAGCAAATCACCTTCACCGGCAGGGTGGTCAAGCCTCAGCGGCCCATACCCATCCATAACTTGATCCACCCCGGCAACAGCGTAGCCAGGTGGAACCAGATTGAAGTGGTATCTTTGATCGGATGCGGCGGTAAGACATAGCCGACCGCCGCCTTGAGCGTTAAGTAGCCCATCGTTTGGAAATGTAGCTCACAAGGTGTAGACTCCGTGATAAAGTCCACAGGGTAGAGATCAAGATCCATCTGCGGATCCACAGGGGAGGGAGGAGCCATCTGCGGATCCACATGTGCATCATCACCAGGCAGCTCCGTGGAAGCCACGCTGCTTTTCCGCTTAGATCCCTGGCCGGTAGCATCGAATGCAACTTCTTCTATCTGCGGATTAGGTTGAGGTTGGGTGACTGTGACTGAGCCTGACATTATCATCCTCACTTGCTCCTCTAGCTTAGCAACGCGTTCGTGAACCACATCCTTTTGCCTCCGACGGCTTCTATCGGGATATTTCTTCGTTTCGCAGGAAACCCAATACACCACGGCTTGCCACCCGATGTGGTTCGTGTTCGTCCCGAGTGTTCGAGGATTCCCAAGGGCGCGTGTGAGCTGGTCCTTCTCTCTTTCGGGACGGAACTTCCCCTCTTCAACTTCCTTTGCAACATTTCTAAAGGCTTCGATGGGAAGTGGGTTTTCCTTATGTCTTTGTGTATATATGCAAAACCCTTGTGCGTCCAACGTGCCCCCATGCGCGTAAAACCAATCCCTTGACCGCTGGTTCCATTTCGGTACCTCGGCTGGATCCCCTTTTTAATTAGCTCGTTCTCCCATTTCTCCCACTTAGGCCTGCCAGCCTTGTAGCCTCCTCGCCCCATGGTATGGAAGTACATCTTATTAGAGGCATTTTTCGTATTGGTGTCTGACCTTTTCTTTGCCTTGTCCGATTTCTTTAACTTCACAAATTCCTCCCAGTCGTCTTTTATCTTCTCATAGGGGCCATTGAAATCAGGAGTCTTCCCTTTCTTGACAAAGAAGCTGTCCAATTTCTTCTTGTAGTCGTTGAACTGTACTGCCATCTTCTTAAGAGCCCACTTCTTAACTCTTCGATGTATGCTATTCAGCTCGGGATCCTCAGGGACTGGCCTGTCATTCTCACTATCAGAGTCAGTTCGCTCCGGAAAGGTGAAATTTACCAGCAGTTTCCTAAACATCAGACTTTTTAATCTCGTGTCGACATAAGTAACTCCTTCGTCCCCCTTTCCAGGTTTCTTCCATTCTTGAGTGGTGATCGGGATGGTGTCCCTAACAATAACTCCGCATTGACTTACAAACTTTTTTGCGTGAGCCTTGGGAGAAATCGGTTCGCCATCTATCGCGATTTCCGTGATGGTGCACCTTTCATGGTCTTCCATCCTTCTGCCGCGCCTCGTTTAGTTCTGCCGAGTAGAGTTTGTTGATCGGGAGGTCTAAAAGAAGAAACAACGTTAATACATGTATATGCACAAATGCGGAGGCTTGGTTAATTAATATATATACACCTCGGCGTCGTGAGCTTCTCCCTCGCAGTCGTCACCTTCTCCCTCACCGGAGCCGTCTCCACGGTTGTCTTGCTCATCTTCCTCACCGGAGGCGTCTCCACGGGTTCGCTCGTCTCCCTCGCCGGATTGGTTTAGGTAAAGAGAGGTGATATCCTGATCATCACGGATAATCTCCTCGACGAGGAATTCTTTTTCTAGGTCTCGTTCCATAGTTTCTGCAAAGACTTACAAGTTATTCTAATGCTAACGAAGCAGTAATTAACCAAGATAATGATCAAATATTAGAGTTACACATATATATAAGTGCAAATTAAGGATAATGCTCAATACATAATCAAAGATCTGAGTTACACATATAGCTCGATCGGTCCCTAATACATCACACTACAACCTCTCAACGGCGCCGACCGCCGCGCCGGGTGAACACCCAAAGCCACGGAACAGTAACGGGAGCATAGCTAACATGAGATCCCTGCATAACTGACCATCCGGTCCTATAGTACATGGTGTCTAACGCATACATGTAACGGCGAACGTGCTCTTCCTCCGCCGCAATGCGGCCGAGCTACCACCTCCGGCGGGGCCGGCTCCTCTCGAAACGAACGTGGCCCATAAGACCTCCACCATAGAATATCCGGGTCGACGACGGGACCCGGATTCCGCACCAAGGTGCGCGCCCCGGAAGATAACACCTCCCAGTGCCACCCCGGCGGAGCCCAGTCCCGAACTGGCCCCAACTGCCGCAACTCCTCTAAAATTGTCCTAGCTCCAGGACGCGGCGGGCGCGGCATCGTATACAAACTAACAAGTATAATACTGAATTTGAATAAATTACTTATGAATATATATCTTAGTAACAAATATTACTACATTTTTCTAACACATACTAATAAAGTACTTATGAATATGAATCAAAGTAATTAAATTTTTTCTAACACATACTAATTAAAGTAACTTTTTTCTAACACATACTATTTAACATCTAACTAATTTTCTAACTAAATTTTCCATCTAAATAAACCTACATATTCAAATTTCCTAACTAAAACCTACATATTCAAATTTCCTAACTAAAATTTCCAAATACAAATTTCTAACTAAAATTTCCAAATAGAAATTTATAACTAAAATTTCCTAACTAAATATAAACTAACTAAAAAAAAAAGAGGCAGGGCGGGCGGCGCCTCACCTCTGGCTCGAGCGGCCGGGCGAGCGGGCAGGCGCGCGGCGCGGCGGGAGGGGGCCGGCCGGGGCGGCGCGGGCGGAGGGGCCGGCCGGGGGCGGCGCGGGCGGAGGGGGTCGGCCGGGGGCGGCGCGGGCGGAGGTGGCCGGGCGCGGCGGCGGCGGCCGCGCGCGGGACGACAGGGAGGAGGAGGCCGGCGGCGGCGGCGCGGGCGAGGGGGCCGGCCGGGGCGGCGCGGGCGGAGGTGGTCGGGCGGGCGGCGCGGGCGGAGGTGGCCGGGCGGCGCGACCGCGCGCGGGACGAGAGGAGGAGGAGGCGGGCGGCGCGCGCGCGGCGGAGGCGGCGGGGTGAGGACGGGCGGCGCGCGGGACGAGGCGGATGCGGCGGACGGCGGCGGCGCGTGGCTAATTTTGGCAGCCTACCGGCGTCTTTTTTCCTCCTCGCGCGCTTTCGATCTGAGGAGAAAGAGGGGTGCGCGGGAAGTTTTAAGGGGAGGCCCTTTTGCACCGGTTCGTGGCTGGAACCGGTGCAAAAGATCCTTTTGCACCGGTTCCAGCCACGAACCGGTGCAAAAGGTCCAAATTTCGGCTGAAATTTTTTGCTTTGTTCCCGCCTTTTGTCTCTCTTTCGCGCGGGATCGAGTTCCCGCCACAACGCTGCAAGGGTTTCCCGCCACGACGCCGCGCGGGGTATTTTCCCGCCACGACGCCGCGCGGGATATTTTCCCGCCACGACGCGCAGCACGGAGATTCCCCGCCTACACGCCCTCTATAAATAGTACGCCCCCGTCTCTCCCATTTCACTCATCACCGAACCCTAGCCCATTGCACAATGCCCCCAAAGCCGCAGCCGCCGCCGGTGGAGGTGGACCCGCAGCTCGCGGAGATAGAGGAGTGGGAGGAGCTGCAGCGAGCTGCTGCGGCAGGAGGCGGCAGCCAGGAGGGCAGCAGCGGATGAGGTGGACCCGCAGCTCGCAGAGATAGAGGAGTGGGAGGAGGCGGCGCTAGCAGCTACCATAGAAGCATTTGAGAGGCAGAGTCTCCAGGAGCTGCATAAGCGGCCGCGTGTGGCGGATCTCGAAGGAAAGAGCCTCTCCGGCGAAGCTTCTCGAAGATGTCTTAGATGGCTGGCCGTCTTAGACATCTTCGGAAGCTTTGCCCGAGTAACTCTTCCCGCAAGTCCCGCTCGGAAGCTGCTAGTATATATACACCCAACAACTAGTACCTCAGGGTAATTAAATAGGGCTTCCGGGAGCTTCTCGAAGGAAAGAGCATTTAGTTCAAACAACCAATGTTACTGATACATATCAGAACAAACGCTTCACAATATGAGCTCATCAAGGTACAAGATAATAATTAATACATTATGATCGCTTCGACCGTAACCATGGAGTATCTTCAGCATTTAACGCGATGGTTGGATCAATGTTCACTGTGAAGGGCGGAATTTCAGCAAACTTATTATAATCTTCTGACATGTCTGCCTTGTCCTCGACTCCCACGATGGTTCTTTTCCCTGAAAGAACTATGTGATGCTTTGGCTCATCGGATGAGCTCGTTTCCTTCTTGTTGTGGGTATACTTCATAGGTGTACCATCGACAGTGCCTAGATCCGGCAAGCCCGGGTGGCCCACAGACGGTGATGAGGCGTGTGGCCCATCGGGCGGCCCAGTTGCTGTTGATCATGAAGGAAGAAGTCCAGCCCAGGATCAGCAGGCCGGATCCGCACCGACATAGGAGTGACCCGGATCCATGAAGGCCCATGAGGAACCCGGATCCAGTACGATGTATATGGAAGGCGGATCCGTGACGTGCACGGCAAGATATTGTACCGTAGTTAGGTCAGTTCAGTAATCCGGCTAGGACTCTCCGTGTAAACCCTAGATCCGTGCGCCTTTATAAGCCGGATCCCGGGAGCCCTAGAGGCACAACCACAACTCATTGTAACAACGCGAAAGCGCCCGGATAATTCCGGACAAGCAGCGAGTAGGCCCCGTCATCGTGCGGGTGTTCCGAAGCTGGGTAACTCGCGTACCACCGTCCCGTGTGCACTCCGCCCTATGGCCCCTACTTCTTCTCCCCTCGTGAGGATCCCTCCTCCGAGGTACCGTCGATTAGGCAACGACGGTTGGCGCCCACCGTGGGGCCTCGCGGCGTCCGGAGGCCGGAACCGGGAGGGTTCCGCCATGGGAAGCTACGACGACACCATCGCCGTGGGGCGTGTCCTTTACGCCGGAAATCTGCCGATCGTCCCTCCGGATGAGTGTTGGATTCCGGCTAAAACCGACCCCGTCAAGCTCTCCATCATCCCAGTTGGCGGCATACACATCTTCATCGGGGAAACCGTCGATTCCGACGGAAACCCACTGGTAAGTAACGCAGACGCGACCGCCGCAGAGCTGGACGCCGTCGCGAAGATCCAATCTGAGACGCAGGAACTTCCCAAGGAAGATTCCGCCTTAGATCTGGAAATTTCAAAGCCCACCCAATCCGCCCCTGAGCAGGAAACAAAGGTGGAAGACCAATGCAGATCCGCCTGGGTCTCCCAGGTGTTAGAAAAGCAGAGGTGCCACTTCGTACACTTCTTGGCCCATACCGCCGGAACCGCCCCTCAAGAAGTCGGAGCTGGTCCCGAGCAGGAAGAGGCACCGGAAAGCGGCGCAGATCCGGATCAGGCTCAGCCTGTCGGAGAAAGCGAAGCTCCGGTTGAAGAGTCGATCTTGGGCAATCCGAGCCCAATTTCCGGAGACACCCCGTCCATGGAATCCGATGACTTCGTACGCAAGTTGGAGGAGTATGGTCTCGGCGATCAGCCCTGAAGTCAACTCCGCCCGGCCGAAGCGGGTTCTCGCAACGGTAGCAGCCGCCTGGGACAAACCGGATCCGGAGACCAAGTTAGCCAATCTGAACCATCCCAACAAGGATCTCCAATGTCTCGGGTGCGACCCCAAAGGGATTCTCCCTCGGAGGAAATCCTGTCAGCAGAAGAGGTGGCCGCGCGAGCAGTTCTTAACACACCTATAACTCCGGGCGACGCCGCGGTCTGGAGGCTCTAGAGA